>NW_028227280.1:0-233000 GCF_978045245.1 Mus caroli
CACAGTGTAGTACATAGTATATGAGTGAGTTGCACTGAAAAACTTAGAATATAAGAAACGCACAGTGTAGTACATAGTATATGAGTGAGTTGCACTGAAAAACTTAGAATATAAGAAACGCACAGTGTAGTACATAGTATATGAGTGAGTTGCACTGAAAAACTTAGAATATAAGAAACGCACAGTGTAGTACATAGTATATGAGTGAGTTGCACTGAAAAACTTAGAATATAAGAAACGCACAGTGTAGTACATAGTATATGAGTGAGTTGCACTGAAAAACTTAGAATATAAGAAACGCACAGTGTAGTACATAGTATATGAGTGAGTTGCACTGAAAAACTTAGAATATAAGAAACGCACAGTGTAGTACATAGTATATGAGTGAGTTGCACTGAAAAACTTAGAATATAAGAAACGCACAGTGTAGTACATAGTATATGAGTGAGTTGCACTGAAAAACTTAGAATATAAGAAACGCACAGTGTAGTACATAGTATATGAGTGAGTTGCACTGAAAAACTTAGAATATAAGAAACGCACAGTGTAGTACATAGTATATGAGTGAGTTGCACTGAAAAACTTAGAATATAAGAAACGCACAGTGTAGTACATAGTATATGAGTGAGTTGCACTGAAAAACTTAGAATATAAGAAACGCACAGTGTAGTACATAGTATATGAGTGAGTTGCACTGAAAAACTTAGAATATAAGAAACGCACAGTGTAGTACATAGTATATGAGTGAGTTGCACTGAAAAACTTAGAATATAAGAAACGCACAGTGTAGTACATAGTATATGAGTGAGTTGCACTGAAAAACTTAGAATATAAGAAACGCACAGTGTAGTACATAGTATATGAGTGAGTTGCACTGAAAAACTTAGAATATAAGAAACGCACAGTGTAGTACATAGTATATGAGTGAGTTGCACTGAAAAACTTAGAATATAAGAAACGCACAGTGTAGTACATAGTATATGAGTGAGTTGCACTGAAAAACTTAGAATATAAGAAACGCACAGTGTAGTACATAGTATATGAGTGAGTTGCACTGAAAAACTTAGAATATAAGAAACGCACAGTGTAGTACATAGTATATGAGTGAGTTGCACTGAAAAACTTAGAATATAAGAAACGCACAGTGTAGTACATAGTATATGAGTGAGTTGCACTGAAAAACTTAGAATATAAGAAACGCACAGTGTAGTACATAGTATATGAGTGAGTTGCACTGAAAAACTTAGAATATAAGAAACGCACAGTGTAGTACATAGTATATGAGTGAGTTGCACTGAAAAACTTAGAATATAAGAAACGCACAGTGTAGTACATAGTATATGAGTGAGTTGCACTGAAAAACTTAGAATATAAGAAACGCACAGTGTAGTACATAGTATATGAGTGAGTTGCACTGAAAAACTTAGAATATAAGAAACGCACAGTGTAGTACATAGTATATGAGTGAGTTGCACTGAAAAACTTAGAATATAAGAAACGCACAGTGTAGTACATAGTATATGAGTGAGTTGCACTGAAAAACTTAGAATATAAGAAACGCACAGTGTAGTACATAGTATATGAGTGAGTTGCACTGAAAAACTTAGAATATAAGAAACGCACAGTGTAGTACATAGTATATGAGTGAGTTGCACTGAAAAACTTAGAATATAAGAAACGCACAGTGTAGTACATAGTATATGAGTGAGTTGCACTGAAAAACTTAGAATATAAGAAACGCACAGTGTAGTACATAGTATATGAGTGAGTTGCACTGAAAAACTTAGAATATAAGAAACGCACAGTGTAGTACATAGTATATGAGTGAGTTGCACTGAAAAACTTAGAATATAAGAAACGCACAGTGTAGTACATAGTATATGAGTGAGTTGCACTGAAAAACTTAGAATATAAGAAACGCACAGTGTAGTACATAGTATATGAGTGAGTTGCACTGAAAAACTTAGAATATAAGAAACGCACAGTGTAGTACATAGTATATGAGTGAGTTGCACTGAAAAACTTAGAATATAAGAAACGCACAGTGTAGTACATAGTATATGAGTGAGTTGCACTGAAAAACTTAGAATATAAGAAACGCACAGTGTAGTACATAGTATATGAGTGAGTTGCACTGAAAAACTTAGAATATAAGAAACGCACAGTGTAGTACATAGTATATGAGTGAGTTGCACTGAAAAACTTAGAATATAAGAAACGCACAGTGTAGTACATAGTATATGAGTGAGTTGCACTGAAAAACTTAGAATATAAGAAACGCACAGTGTAGTACATAGTATATGAGTGAGTTGCACTGAAAAACTTAGAATATAAGAAACGCACAGTGTAGTACATAGTATATGAGTGAGTTGCACTGAAAAACTTAGAATATAAGAAACGCACAGTGTAGTACATAGTATATGAGTGAGTTGCACTGAAAAACTTAGAATATAAGAAACGCACAGTGTAGTACATAGTATATGAGTGAGTTGCACTGAAAAACTTAGAATATAAGAAACGCACAGTGTAGTACATAGTATATGAGTGAGTTGCACTGAAAAACTTAGAATATAAGAAACGCACAGTGTAGTACATAGTATATGAGTGAGTTGCACTGAAAAACTTAGAATATAAGAAACGCACAGTGTAGTACATAGTATATGAGTGAGTTGCACTGAAAAACTTAGAATATAAGAAACGCACAGTGTAGTACATAGTATATGAGTGAGTTGCACTGAAAAACTTAGAATATAAGAAACGCACAGTGTAGTACATAGTATATGAGTGAGTTGCACTGAAAAACTTAGAATATAAGAAACGCACAGTGTAGTACATAGTATATGAGTGAGTTGCACTGAAAAACTTAGAATATAAGAAACGCACAGTGTAGTACATAGTATATGAGTGAGTTGCACTGAAAAACTTAGAATATAAGAAACGCACAGTGTAGTACATAGTATATGAGTGAGTTGCACTGAAAAACTTAGAATATAAGAAACGCACAGTGTAGTACATAGTATATGAGTGAGTTGCACTGAAAAACTTAGAATATAAGAAACGCACAGTGTAGTACATAGTATATGAGTGAGTTGCACTGAAAAACTTAGAATATAAGAAACGCACAGTGTAGTACATAGTATATGAGTGAGTTGCACTGAAAAACTTAGAATATAAGAAACGCACAGTGTAGTACATAGTATATGAGTGAGTTGCACTGAAAAACTTAGAATATAAGAAACGCACAGTGTAGTACATAGTATATGAGTGAGTTGCACTGAAAAACTTAGAATATAAGAAACGCACAGTGTAGTACATAGTATATGAGTGAGTTGCACTGAAAAACTTAGAATATAAGAAACGCACAGTGTAGTACATAGTATATGAGTGAGTTGCACTGAAAAACTTAGAATATAAGAAACGCACGTGTAGTACATAGTATATGAGTGAGTTGCACTGAAAAACTTAGAATATAAGAAACGCACAGTGTAGTACATAGTATATGAGTGAGTTGCACTGAAAAACTTAGAATATAAGAAACGCACAGTGTAGTACATAGTATATGAGTGAGTTGCACTGAAAAACTTAGAATATAAGAAACGCACAGTGTAGTACATAGTATATGAGTGAGTTGCACTGAAAAACTTAGAATATAAGAAACGCACAGTGTAGTACATAGTATATGAGTGAGTTGCACTGAAAAACTTAGAATATAAGAAACGCACAGTGTAGTACATAGTATATGAGTGAGTTGCACTGAAAAACTTAGAATATAAGAAACGCACAGTGTAGTACATAGTATATGAGTGAGTTGCACTGAAAAACTTAGAATATAAGAAACGCACAGTGTAGTACATAGTATATGAGTGAGTTGCACTGAAAAACTTAGAATATAAGAAACGCACAGTGTAGTACATAGTATATGAGTGAGTTGCACTGAAAAACTTAGAATATAAGAAACGCACAGTGTAGTACATAGTATATGAGTGAGTTGCACTGAAAAACTTAGAATATAAGAAACGCACAGTGTAGTACATAGTATATGAGTGAGTTGCACTGAAAAACTTAGAATATAAGAAACGCACAGTGTAGTACATAGTATATGAGTGAGTTGCACTGAAAAACTTAGAATATAAGAAACGCACAGTGTAGTACATAGTATATGAGTGAGTTGCACTGAAAAACTTAGAATATAAGAAACGCACAGTGTAGTACATAGTATATGAGTGAGTTGCACTGAAAAACTTAGAATATAAGAAACGCACAGTGTAGTACATAGTATATGAGTGAGTTGCACTGAAAAACTTAGAATATAAGAAACGCACAGTGTAGTACATAGTATATGAGTGAGTTGCACTGAAAAACTTAGAATATAAGAAACGCACAGTGTAGTACATAGTATATGAGTGAGTTGCACTGAAAAACTTAGAATATAAGAAACGCACAGTGTAGTACATAGTATATGAGTGAGTTGCACTGAAAAACTTAGAATATAAGAAACGCACAGTGTAGTACATAGTATATGAGTGAGTTGCACTGAAAAACTTAGAATATAAGAAACGCACAGTGTAGTACATAGTATATGAGTGAGTTGCACTGAAAAACTTAGAATATAAGAAACGCACAGTGTAGTACATAGTATATGAGTGAGTTGCACTGAAAAACTTAGAATATAAGAAACGCACAGTGTAGTACATAGTATATGAGTGAGTTGCACTGAAAAACTTAGAATATAAGAAACGCACAGTGTAGTACATAGTATATGAGTGAGTTGCACTGAAAAACTTAGAATATAAGAAACGCACAGTGTAGTACATAGTATATGAGTGAGTTGCACTGAAAAACTTAGAATATAAGAAACGCACAGTGTAGTACATAGTATATGAGTGAGTTGCACTGAAAAACTTAGAATATAAGAAACGCACAGTGTAGTACATAGTATATGAGTGAGTTGCACTGAAAAACTTAGAATATAAGAAACGCACAGTGTAGTACATAGTATATGAGTGAGTTGCACTGAAAAACTTAGAATTTACTGAAAAACCCGCATTACAAGAAATGCACAGTGTAGTACATAGTATATGAGTGAGTTGCACTGAAAAACTCTAGAATATAAGAAACGCACAGTGTAGTACATAGTATATGAGTGAGTTGCACTGAAAAACTTAGAATATAAGAAACGCACAGTGTAGTACATAGTATATGAGTGAGTTGCACTGAAAAACTTAGAATATAAGAAACGCACAGTGTAGTACATAGTATATGAGTGAGTTGCACTGAAAAACTTAGAATATAAGAAACGCACAGTGTAGTACATAGTATATGAGTGAGTTGCACTGAAAAACTTAGAATATAAGAAACGCACAGTGTAGTACATAGTATATGAGTGAGTTGCACTCAAAAACTTAGAATATAAGAAACGCACAGTGTAGTACATAGTATATGAGTGAGTTGCACTGAAAAACTTAGAATATAAGAAACGCACAGTGTAGTACATAGTATATGAGTGAGTTGCACTGAAAAACTTAGAATATAAGAAACGCACAGTGTAGTACATAGTATATGAGTGAGTTGCACTGAAAAACTTAGAATTTACTGAAAAACCCGCATTACACGAAATGCACAGTGTAGTACATAGTATATGAGTGAGTTGCACTGAAAAACTTAGAATATAAGAAACGCACAGTGTAGTACATAGTATATGAGTGAGTTGCACTGAAAAACTTAGAATATAAGAAACGCACAGTGTAGTACATAGTATATGAGTGAGTTGCACTGAAAAACGTAGAATATAAGAAACGCACAGTGTAGTACATAGTATATGAGTGAGTTGCACTGAAAAACTTAGAATATAAGAAACGCACAGTGTAGTACATAGTATATGAGTGAGTTGCACTGAAAAACTTAGAATTTAAGAAACGCACAGTGTAGTACATAGTATATGAGTGAGTTGCACTGAAAAACTTAGAATATAAGAAACGCACAGTGTAGTACATAGTATATGAGTGAGTTGCACTGAAAAACTTAGAATATAAGAAACGCACAGTGTAGTACATAGTATATGAGTGAGTTGCACTGAAAAACATAGAATTTAAGAATCGCACAGTGTAGTACATAGTATATGAGTGAGTTGCACTGAAAAACTTAGAATATAAGAAACGCACAGTGTAGTACATAGTATATGAGTGAGTTGCACTGAAAAACTTAGAATATAAGAAACGCACAGTGTAGTACATAGTATATGAGTGAGTTGCACTGAAAAACTTAGAATATAAGAAACACACAGTGTAGTACATAGTATATGAGTGAGTTGCACTGAAAAACTTAGAATATAAGAAACGCACAGTGTAGTACATAGTATATGAGTGAGTTGCACTGAAAAACTTAGAATATAAGAAACGCACAGTGTAGTACATAGTATATGAGTGAGTTGCACTGAAAAACTTAGAATTTAAGAAACGCACAGTGTAGTACATAGTATATGAGTGAGTTGCACTGAAAAACTTAGAATATAAGAAACGCACAGTGTAGTACATAGTATATGAGTGAGTTGCACTGAAAAACTTAGAATATAAGAAACGCACAGTGTAGTACATAGTATATGAGTGAGTTGCACTGAAAAACTTAGAATTTAAGAAACGCACAGTGTACTACATAGTATATGAGTGAGTTGCACTGAAAAACTTAGAATATAAGAAACGCACAGTGTAGTACATAGTATATGAGTGAGTTGCACTGAAAAACTTAGAATTTACTGAAAAACCCGCATTACACGAAATGCACAGTGTAGTACATAGTATATGAGTGAGTTGCACTGAAAAACTCTAGAATATAAGAAACGCACAGTGTAGTACATAGTATATGAGTGAGTTGCACTGAAAAACTTAGAATATAAGAAACGCACAGTGTAGTACATAGTATATGAGTGAGTTGCACTGAAAAACTTAGAATATAAGAAACGCACAGTGTAGTACATAGTATATGAGTGAGTTGCACTGAAAAACTTAGAATATAAGAAACGCACAGTGTAGTACATAGTATATGAGTGAGTTGCAATGAAAAACTTAGAATATAAGAAACGCACAGTGTAGTACATAGTATATGAGTGAGTTGCACTCAAAAACTTAGAATATAAGAAACGCACAGTGTAGTACATAGTATATGAGTGAGTTGCACTGAAAAACTTAGAATATAAGAAACGCACAGTGTAGTACATAGTATATGAGTGAGTTGCACTGAAAAACTTAGAATATAAGAAACGCACAGTGTAGTACATAGTATATGAGTGAGTTGCACTGAAAAACTTAGAATTTACTGAAAAACCCGCATTACACGAAATGCACAGTGTAGTACATAGTATATGAGTGAGTTGCACTGAAAAACTTAGAATATAAGAAACGCACAGTGTAGTACATAGTATATGAGTGAGTTGCACTGAAAAACTTAGAATATAAGAAACGCACAGTGTAGTACATAGTATATGAGTGAGTTGCACTGAAACACGTAGAATATAAGAAACGCACAGTGTAGTACATAGTATATGAGTGAGTTGCACTGAAAAACTTAGAATATAAGAAACGCACAGTGTAGTACATAGTATATGAGTGAGTTGCACTGAAAAACTTAGAATTTAAGAAACGCACAGTGTAGTACATAGTATATGAGTGAGTTGCACTGAAAAACTTAGAATATAAGAAACGCACAGTGTAGTACATAGTATATGAGTGAGTTGCACTGAAAAACTTAGAATATAAGAAACGCACAGTGTAGTACATAGTATATGAGTGAGTTGCACTGAAAAACTTAGAATATAAGAAACGCACAGTGTAGTACATAGTATATGAGTGAGTTGCACTGAAAAACTTAGAATTTACTGAAAAACCCGCATTACACGAAATGCACAGTGTAGTACATAGTATATGAGTGAGTTGCACTGAAAAACTTAGAATATAAGAAACGCACAGTGTAGTACATAGTATATGAGTGAGTTGCACTGAAAAACTTAGAATATAAGAAACGCACAGTGTAGTACATAGTATATGAGTGAGTTGCACTGAAAAACTTAGAATATAAGAAACGCACAGTGTAGTACATAGTATATGAGTGAGTTGCACTGAAAAACTTAGAATATAAGAAACGCACAGTGTAGTACATAGTATATGAGTGAGTTGCACTCAAAAACTTAGAATATAAGAAACGCACAGTGTAGTACATAGTATATGAGTGAGTTGCACTGAAAAACTTAGAATATAAGAAACGCACAGTGTAGTACATAGTATATGAGTGAGTTGCACTGAAAAACTTAGAATTTACTGAAAAACCCGCATTACACGAAATGCACAGTGTAGTACATAGTATATGAGTGAGTTGCACTGAAAAACTTAGAATATAAGAAACGCACAGTGTAGTACATAGTATATGAGTGAGTTGCACTGAAAAACTTAGAATATAAGAAACGCACAGTGTAGTACATAGTATATGAGTGAGTTGCACTGAAAAACTTAGAATATAAGAAACGCACAGTGTAGTACATAGTATATGAGTGAGTTGCACTGAAAAACTTAGAATTTAAGAAACGCACAGTGTAGTACATAGTATATGAGTGAGTTGCACTGAAAAACTTAGAATATAAGAAACGCACAGTGTAGTACATAGTATATGAGTGAGTTGCACTGAAAAACTTAGAATATAAGAAACGCACAGTGTAGTACATAGTATATGAGTGAGTTGCACTGAAAAACTTAGAATTTAAGAAACGCACAGTGTACTACATAGTATATGAGTGAGTTGCACTGAAAAACTTAGAATATAAGAAACGCACAGTGTAGTACATAGTATATGAGTGAGTTGCACTGAAAAACTTAGAATTTACTGAAAAACCCGCATTACACGAAATGCACAGTGTAGTACATAGTATATGAGTGAGTTGCACTGAAAAACTCTAGAATATAAGAAACGCACAGTGTAGTACATAGTATATGAGTGAGTTGCACTGAAAAACTTAGAATATAAGAAACGCACAGTGTAGTACATAGTATATGAGTGAGTTGCACTGAAAAACTTAGAATATAAGAAACGCACAGTGTAGTACATAGTATATGAGTGAGTTGCACTGAAAAACTTAGAATATAAGAAACGCACAGTGTAGTACATAGTATATGAGTGAGTTGCACTGAAAAACTTAGAATATAAGAAACGCACAGTGTAGTACATAGTATATGAGTGAGTTGCACTCAAAAACTTAGAATATAAGAAACGCACAGTGTAGTACATAGTATATGAGTGAGTTGCACTGAAAAACTTAGAATATAAGAAACGCACAGTGTAGTACATAGTATATGAGTGAGTTGCACTGAAAAACTTAGAATATAAGAAACGCACAGTGTAGTACATAGTATATGAGTGAGTTGCACTGAAAAACTTAGAATTTACTGAAAAACCCGCATTACACGAAATGCACAGTGTAGTACATAGTATATGAGTGAGTTGCACTGAAAAACTTAGAATATAAGAAACGCACAGTGTAGTACATAGTATATGAGTGAGTTGCACTGAAAAACTTAGAATATAAGAAACGCACAGTGTAGTACATAGTATATGAGTGAGTTGCACTGAAACACGTAGAATATAAGAAACGCACAGTGTAGTACATAGTATATGAGTGAGTTGCACTGAAAAACTTAGAATATAAGAAACGCACAGTGTAGTACATAGTATATGAGTGAGTTGCACTGAAAAACTTAGAATTTAAGAAACGCACAGTGTAGTACATAGTATATGAGTGAGTTGCACTGAAAAACTTAGAATATAAGAAACGCACAGTGTAGTACATAGTATATGAGTGAGTTGCACTGAAAAACTTAGAATATAAGAAACGCACAGTGTAGTACATAGTATATGAGTGAGTTGCACTGAAAAACATAGAATTTAAGAAACGCACAGTGTAGTACATAGTATATGAGTGAGTTGCACTGAAAAACTTAGAATATAAGAAACGCACAGTGTAGTACATAGTATATGAGTGAGTTGCACTGAAAAACTTAGAATATAAGAAACGCACAGTGTAGTACATAGTATATGAGTGAGTTGCACTGAAAAACTTAGAATATAAGAAACACACAGTGTAGTACATAGTATATGAGTGAGTTGCACTGAAAAACTTAGAATATAAGAAACGCACAGTGTAGTACATAGTATATGAGTGAGTTGCACTGAAAAACTTAGAATATAAGAAACGCACAGTGTAGTACATAGTATATGAGTGAGTTGCACTGAAAAACTTAGAATTTAAGAAACGCACAGTGTAGTACATAGTATATGAGTGAGTTGCACTGAAAAACTTAGAATATAAGAAACGCACAGTGTAGTACATAGTATATGAGTGAGTTGCACTGAAAAACTTAGAATATAAGAAACGCACAGTGTAGTACATAGTATATGAGTGAGTTGCACTGAAAAACTTAGAATTTAAGAAACGCACAGTGTACTACATAGTATATGAGTGAGTTGCACTGAAAAACTTAGAATATAAGAAACGCACAGTGTAGTACATAGTATATGAGTGAGTTGCACTGAAAAACTTAGAATTTACTGAAAAACCCGCATTACACGAAATGCACAGTGTAGTACATAGTATATGAGTGAGTTGCACTGAAAAACTCTAGAATATAAGAAACGCACAGTGTAGTACATAGTATATGAGTGAGTTGCACTGAAAAACTTAGAATATAAGAAACGCACAGTGTAGTACATAGTATATGAGTGAGTTGCACTGAAAAACTTAGAATATAAGAAACGCACAGTGTAGTACATAGTATATGAGTGAGTTGCACTGAAAAACTTAGAATATAAGAAACGCACAGTGTAGTACATAGTATATGAGTGAGTTGCAATGAAAAACTTAGAATATAAGAAACGCACAGTGTAGTACATAGTATATGAGTGAGTTGCACTCAAAAACTTAGAATATAAGAAACGCACAGTGTAGTACATAGTATATGAGTGAGTTGCACTGAAAAACTTAGAATATAAGAAACGCACAGTGTAGTACATAGTATATGAGTGAGTTGCACTGAAAAACTTAGAATATAAGAAACGCACAGTGTAGTACATAGTATATGAGTGAGTTGCACTGAAAAACTTAGAATTTACTGAAAAACCCGCATTACACGAAATGCACAGTGTAGTACATAGTATATGAGTGAGTTGCACTGAAAAACTTAGAATATAAGAAACGCACAGTGTAGTACATAGTATATGAGTGAGTTGCACTGAAAAACTTAGAATATAAGAAACGCACAGTGTAGTACATAGTATATGAGTGAGTTGCACTGAAACACGTAGAATATAAGAAACGCACAGTGTAGTACATAGTATATGAGTGAGTTGCACTGAAAAACTTAGAATATAAGAAACGCACAGTGTAGTACATAGTATATGAGTGAGTTGCACTGAAAAACTTAGAATTTAAGAAACGCACAGTGTAGTACATAGTATATGAGTGAGTTGCACTGAAAAACTTAGAATATAAGAAACGCACAGTGTAGTACATAGTATATGAGTGAGTTGCACTGAAAAACTTAGAATATAAGAAACGCACAGTATAGTACATAGTATATGAGTGAGTTGCACTGAAAAACTTAGAATTTAAGAAACGCACAGTGTAGTACATAGTATATGAGTGAGTTGCACTGAAAAACTTAGAATATAAGAAACGCACAGTGTAGTACATAGTATATGAGTGAGTTGCACTGAAAAACTTAGAATATAAGAAACGCACAGTGTAGTACATAGTATATGAGTGAGTTGCACTGAAAAACTTAGAATATAAGAAACACACAGTGTAGTACATAGTATATGAGTGAGTTGCACTGAAAAACTTAGAATATAAGAAACGCACAGTGTAGTACATAGTATATGAGTGAGTTGCACTAAAAAACTTAGAATTTAGAGAAACGCACAGTGTAGTACATAGTATATGAGTGAGTTGCACTGAAAAACTTAGAATATAAGAAACGCACAGTGTAGTACATAGTATATGAGTGAGTTGCACTGAAAAACTTAGAATATAAGAAACGCACAGTGTAGTACATAGTATATGAGTGAGTTGCACTGAAAAACTTAGAATATAAGAAACGCACAGTGTAGTACATAGTATATGAGTGAGTTGCACTGAAAAACTTAGAATTTACTGAAAAACCCGCATTACACGAAATGCACAGTGTAGTACATAGTATATGAGTGAGTTGCACTGAAAAACTTGGAATATAAGAAACGCACAGTGTAGTACATAGTATATGAGTGAGTTGCACTGAAAAACTTAGAATTTAAGAAACGCACAGTGTAGTACATAGTATATGAGTGAGTTGCACTGAAAAACTTAGAATATAAGAAACACACAGTGTAGTACATAGTATATGAGTGAGTTGCACTGAAAAACTTAGAATATAAGAAACGCACAGTGTAGTACATAGTATATGAGTGAGTTGCACTGAAAAACTTAGAATATAAGAAACGCACAGTGTAGTACATAGTATATGAGTGAGTTGCACTGAAAAACTTAGAATATAAGAAACGCACAGTGTAGTACATAGTATATGAGTGAGTTGCACTGAAAAACTTAGAATATAAGAAACGCACAGTGTAGTACATAGTATATGAGTGAGTTGCACTGAAAAACTTAGAATATAAGAAACGCACAGTGTAGTACATAGTATATGAGTGAGTTGCACTGAAAAACTTAGAATATAAGAAACGCACAGTGTAGTACATAGTATATGAGTGAGTTGCACTGAAAAACTTAGAATATAAGAAACGCACAGTGTAGTACATAGTATATGAGTGAGTTGCACTGAAAAACTTAGAATTTACTGAAAAACCCGCATTACACGAAATGCACAGTGTAGTACATAGTATATGAGTGAGTTGCACTGAAAAACTTAGAATATAAGAAACGCACAGTGTAGTACATAGTATATGAGTGAGTTGCACTGAAAAAACTTAGAATTTACTGAAAAACCCGCATTACACGAAATGCACAGTGTAGTACATAGTATATGAGTGAGTTGCACTGAAAAACTTAGAATATAAGAAACGCACAGTGTAGTACATAGTATATGAGTGAGTTGCACTGAAAAACTTAGAATATAAGAAACGCACAGTGTAGTACATAGTATATGAGTGAGTTGCACTGAAAAACTTAGAATATAAGAAACGCACAGTGTAGTACATAGTATATGAGTGAGTTGCACTGAAAAACTTAGAATATAAGAAACGCACAGTGTAGTACATAGTATATGAGTGAGTTGCACTGAAAAACTTAGAATATAAGAAACGCACAGTGTAGTACATAGTATATGAGTGAGTTGCACTGAAAAACTTAGAATATAAGAAACGCACAGTGTAGTACATAGTATATGAGTGAGTTGCACTGAAAAACTTAGAATATAAGAAACGCACAGTGTAGTACATAGTATATGAGTGAGTTGCACTGAAAAACTTAGAATATAAGAAACGCACAGTGTAGTACATAGTATATGAGTGAGTTGCACTGAAAAACTTAGAATATAAGAAACGCACAGTGTAGTACATAGTATATGAGTGAGTTGCACTGAAAAACTTAGAATTTACTGAAAAACCCGCATTACACGAAATGCAGAGTGTAGTACATAGTATATGAGTGAGTTGCACTGAAAAACTTGGAATATAAGAAACGCACAGTGTAGTACATAGTATATGAGTGAGTTGCACTGAAAAACTTAGAATATAAGAAACGCACAGTGTAGTACATAGTATATGAGTGAGTTGCACTGAAAAACTTAGAATATAAGAAACGCACATTGTAGTACATAGTATATGAGTGAGTTGCACTGAAAAACTTAGAATATAAGAAACGCACAGTGTAGTACATAGTATATGAGTGAGTTGCACTGAAAAACTTAGAATATAAGAAACGCACAGTGTAGTACATAGTATATGAGTGAGTTGCACTGAAAAACTTAGAATATAAGAAACGCACAGTGTAGTACATAGTATATGAGTGAGTTGCACTGAAAAACTTAGAATATAAGAAACGCACAGTGTAGTGCATAGTATATGAGTGAGTTGCACTGAAAAACTTAGAATATAAGAAACGCACAGTGTAGTGCATAGTATATGAGTGAGTTGCACTGAAAATCTTAGAATATAAGAAACGCACAGTGTAGTACATAGTATATGAGTGAGTTGCACTGAAAAACTTAGAATATAAGAAACGCACAGTGTAGTACATAGTATATGAGTGAGTTGCACTGAAAAACTTAGAATATAAGAAACGCACAGTGTAGTACATAGTATATGAGTGAGTTGCACTGAAAAACTTAGAATATAAGAAACGCACAGTGTAGTACATAGTATATGAGTGAGTTGCACTGAAAAACTTAGAATATAAGAAACGCACAGTGTAGTACATAGTATATGAGTGAGTTGCACTGAGAAACTTAGAATATAAGAAACGCACAGTGTAGTACATAGTATATGAGTGAGTTGCACTGAAAAACTTAGAATTTACTGAAAAACCCGCATTACACGAAATGCACAGTGTAGTACATAGTATATGAGTGAGTTGCACTGAAAAACTCTAGAATATAAGAAACGCACAGTGTAGTACATAGTATATGAGTGAGTTGCACTGAAAAACTTAGAATATAAGAAACGCACAGTGTAGTACATAGTATATAAGTGAGTTGCACTGAAAAACTTAGAATATAAGAAACGCACAGTGTAGTACATAGTATATGAGTGAGTTGCACTGAAAAACGTAGAATATAAGAAACGCACAGTGTAGTACATAGTATATGAGTGAGTTGCACTGAAAAACTTAGAATATAAGAAACGCACAGTGTAGTACATAGTATATGAGTGAGTTGCACTGAAAAACTTAGAATTTAAGAAACGCACAGTGTAGTACATAGTATATGAGTGAGTTGCACTGAAAAACTTAGAATATAAGAAACGCACAGTGTAGTACATAGTATATGAGTGAGTTGCACTGAAAAACTTAGAATATAAGAAACGCACAGTGTAGTACATAGTATATGAGTGAGTTGCACTGAAAAACTTAGATTTTAAGAAACGCACAGTGTAGTACATAGTATATGAGTGAGTTGCACTGAAAAACTTAGAATATAAGAAACGCACAGTGTAGTACATAGTATATGAGTGAGTTGCACTGAAAAACTTAGAATATAAGAAACGCACAGTGTAGTACATAGTATATGAGTGAGTTGCACTGAAAAACTTAGAATATAAGAAACGCACAGTGTAGTACATAGTATATGAGTGAGTTGCACTGAAAAACTTAGAATATAAGAAACGCACAGTGTAGTACATAGTATATGAGTGAGTTGCACTGAAAAACTTGGAATATAAGAAACGCACAGTGTAGTACATAGTATATGAGTGAGTTGCACTGAAAAACTTAGAATATAAGAAACGCACAGTGTAGTACATAGTATATGAGTGAGTTGCACTGAAAAACTTAGAATATAAGAAACGCACAGTGTAGTACATAGTATATGAGTGAGTTGCACTGAAAAACTTAGAATATAAGAAACGCACAGTGTAGTACATAGTATATGAGTGAGTTGCACTGAAAAACTTAGAATATAAGAAACGCACAGTGTAGTACATAGTATATGAGTGAGTTGCACTGAAAAACTTAGAATATAAGAAACGCACAGTATAGTACATAGTATATGAGTGAGTTGAACTGAAAAACTTAGAATTTACTGAAAAACCCGCATTACACGAAATGCACAGTGTAGTACATAGTATATGAGTGAGTTGCACTGAAAAACTTAGAATATAAGAAACGCACAGTGTAGTACATAGTATATGAGTGAGTTGCACTGAAAAACGTAGAATATAAGAAACGCACAGTGTAGTACATAGTATATGAGTGAGTTGCACTGAAAAACTTAGAATATAAGAAACGCACAGTGTAGTACATAGTATATGAGTGAGTTGCACTGAAAAACTTAGAATATAAGAAACGCACAGTGTAGTACATAGTATATGAGTGAGTTGCACTGAAAAACTTAGAATATAAGAAACGCACAGTGTAGTACATAGTATATGAGTGAGTTGCACTGAAAAACTTAGAATATAAGAAACGCACAGTGTAGTACATAGTATATGAGTGAGTTGCACTGAAAAACTTAGAATATAAGAAACGCACAGTGTAGTGCATAGTATATGAGTGAGTTGCACTGAAAATCTTAGAATATAAGAAACGCACAGTGTAGTACATAGTATATGAGTGAGTTGCACTGAAAAACTTAGAATATAAGAAACGCACAGTGTAGTACATAGTATATGAGTGAGTTGCACTGAAAAACTTAGAATATAAGAAACGCACAGTGTAGTACATAGTATATGAGTGAGTTGCACTGAAAAACTTAGAATATAAGAAACGCACAGTGTAGTACATATTATATGAGTGAGTTGCACTGAAAAACTTAGAATATAAGAAACGCACAGTGTAGTACATAGTATATGAGTGAGTTGCACTGAGAAACTTAGAATATAAGAAACGCACAGTGTAGTACATAGTATATGAGTGAGTTGCACTGAAAAACTTAGAATTTACTGAAAAACCCGCATTACACGAAATGCACAGTGTAGTACATAGTATATGAGTGAGTTGCACTGAAAAACTCTAGAATATAAGAAACGCACAGTGTAGTACATAGTATATGAGTGAGTTGCACTGAAAAACTTAGAATATAAGAAACGCACAGTGTAGTACATAGTATATGAGTGAGTTGCACTGAAAAACTTAGAATATAAGAAACGCACAGTGTAGTACATAGTATATGAGTGAGTTGCACTGAAAAACTTAGATTTTAAGAAACGCACAGTGTAGTACATAGTATATGAGTGAGTTGCACTGAAAAACTTAGAATATAAGAAACGCACAGTGTAGTACATAGTATATGAGTGAGTTGCACTGAAAAACTTAGAATATAAGAAACGCACAGTGTAGTACATAGTATATGAGTGAGTTGCACTGAAAAACTTAGAATATAAGAAACACACAGTGTAGTACATAGTATATGAGTGAGTTGCACTGAAAAACTTAGAATATAAGAAACGCACAGTGTAGTACATAGTATATGAGTGAGTTGCACTGAAAAACTTGGAATATAAGAAACGCACAGTGTAGTACATAATATATGAGTGAGTTGCACTGAAAAACTTAGAATATAAGAAACGCACAGTGTAGTACATAGTATATGAGTGAGTTGCACTGAAAAACTTAGAATATAAGAAACGCACAGTGTAGTACATAGTATATGAGTGAGTTGCACTGAAAAACTTAGAATATAAGAAACGCACAGTGTAGTACATAGTATATGAGTGAGTTGCACTGAAAAACGTAGAATATAAGAAACGCACAGTGTAGTACGTAGTATATGAGTGAGTTGCACTGAAAAACTTAGAATATAAGAAACGCACAGTGTAGTACATAGTATATGAGTGAGTTGCACTGAAAAACTTAGAATTTAAGAAACGCACAGTGTAGTACATAGTATATGAGTGAGTTGCACTGAAAAACTTAGAATATAAGAAACGCACAGTGTAGTACATAGTATATGAGTGAGTTGCACTGAAAAACTTAGAATATAAGAAACGCACAGTGTAGTACATAGTATATGAGTGAGTTGCACTGAAAAACTTAGAATTTAAGAAACGCACAGTGTAGTACATAGTATATGAGTGAGTTGCACTGAAAAACTTAGAATATAAGAAACGCACAGTGTAGTACATAGTATATGAGTGAGTTGCACTGAAAAACTTAGAATATAAGAAACGCACAGTGTAGTACATAGTATATGAGTGAGTTGCACTAAAAAACTTAGAATTTAGAGAAACGCACAGTGTAGTACATAGTATATGAGTGAGTTGCACTGAAAAACTTAGAATATAAGAAACGCACAGTGTAGTACATAGTATATGAGTGAGTTGCACTGAAAAACTTAGAATATAAGAAACGCACAGTGTAGTACATAGTATATGAGTGAGTTGCACTGAAAAACTTAGAATATAAGAAACGCACAGTGTAGTACATAGTATATGAGTGAGTTGCACTGAAAAACTTAGAATTTACTGAAAAACCCGCATTACACGAAATGCACAGTGTAGTACATAGTATATGAGTGAGTTGCACTGAAAAACTTGGAATATAAGAAACGCAAAGTGTAGTACATAGTATATGAGTGAGTTGCACTGAAAAACTTAGAATTTACTGAAAAACCCGCATTACACGAAATGCACAGTGTAGTACATAGTATACGAGTGAGTTGCACTGAAAAACTTAGAATATAAGAAACGCACAGTGTAGTACATAGTATATGAGTGAGTTGCACTGAAAAACTTAGAATATAAGAAACGCACAGTGTAGTACATAGTATATGAGTGAGTTGCACTGAAAAACTTAGAATTTACTGAAAAACCCGCATTACACGAAATGCACAGTGTAGTACATAGTATATGAGTGAGTTGCACTGAAAAACTTAGAATATAAGAAACGCACAGTGTAGTACATAGTATATGAGTGAGTTGCACTGAAAAACTTAGAATATAAGAAACGCACAGTGTAGTACATAGTATATGAGTGAGTTGCACTGAAAAACTTAGAATATAAGAAACGCACAGTGTAGTACATAGTATATGAGTGAGTTGCACTGAAAAACTTAGAATATAAGAAACGCACAGTGTAGTACATAGTATATGAGTGAGTTGCACTGAAAAACTTAGAATATAAGAAACGCACAGTGTAGTACATAGTATATGAGTGAGTTGCACTGAAAAACTTAGAATATAAGAAACGCACAGTGTAGTACATAGTATATGAGTGAGTTGCACTGAAAAACTTAGAATTTACTGAAAAACCCGCATTACACGAAATGCACAGTGTAGTACATAGTATATGAGTGAGTTGCACTGAAAAACTTAGAATATAAGAAACGCACAGTGTAGTACATAGTATATGAGTGAGTTGCACTGAAAAACTTAGAATATAAGAAACGCACAGTGTAGTACATAGTATATGAGTGAGTTGCACTGAAAAACTTAGAATATAAGAAACGCACAGTGTAGTACATAGTATATGAGTGAGTTGCACTGAAAAACTTAGAATTTAAGAAACGCACAGTGTAGTACATAGTATATGAGTGAGTTGCACTGAAAAACTTAGAATATAAGAAACGCACAGTGTAGTACATAGTATATGAGTGAGTTGCACTGAAAAACTTAGAATTTACTGAAAAACCCGCATTACACGAAATGCACAGTGTAGTACATAGTATATGAGTGAGTTGCACTGAAAAACTCTAGAATATAAGAAACGCACAGTGTAGTACATAGTATATGAGTGAGTTGCACTGAAAAACTTAGAATATAAGAAACGCACAGTGTAGTACATAGTATATGAGTGAGTTGCACTGAAAAACTTAGAATATAAGAAACACACAGTGTAGTACATAGTATATGAGTGAGTTGCACTGAAAAACTTAGAATATAAGAAACGCACAGTGTAGTACATAGTATATGAGTGAGTTGCACTGAAAAACTTAGAATATAAGAAACGCACAGTGTAGTACATAGTATATGAGTGAGTTGCACTGAAAAACTTAGAATATAAGAAACGCACAGTGTAGTACATAGTATATGAGTGAGTTGCACTGAAAAACTTAGAATATAAGAAACGCACAGTGTAGTACATAGTATATGAGTGAGTTGCACTGAAAAACTTAGAATATAAGAAACGCACAGTGTAGTACATAGTATATGAGTGAGTTGCACTCAAAAACTTAGAATATAAGAAACGCACAGTGTAGTACATAGTATATGAGTGAGTTGCACTGAAAAACTTAGAATATAAGAAACGCACAGTGTAGTACATAGTATATGAGTGAGTTGCACTGAAAAACTTAGAATATAAGAAACGCACAGTGTAGTACATAGTATATGAGTGAGTTGCACTGAAAAACTTAGAATATAAGAAACGCACAGTGTAGTACATAGTATATGAGTGAGTTGCACTGAAAAACTTAGAATTTAAGAAACGCACAGTGTAGTACATAGTATATGAGTGAGTTGCACTGAAAAACTTAGAATATAAGAAACGCACAGTGTAGTACATAGTATATGAGTGAGTTGCACTGAAAAACTTAGAATATAAGAAACGCACAGTGTAGTACATAGTATATGAGTGAGTTGCACTGAAAAACTTAGATTTTAAGAAACGCACAGTGTAGTACATAGTATATGAGTGAGTTGCACTGAAAAACTTAGAATATAAGAAACGCACAGTGTAGTACATAGTATATGAGTGAGTTGCACTGAAAAACTTAGAATATAAGAAACGCACAGTGTAGTACATAGTATATGAGTGAGTTGCACTGAAAAACTTAGAATATAAGAAACACACAGTGTAGTACATAGTATATGAGTGAGTTGCACTGAAAAACTTAGAATATAAGAAACGCACAGTGTAGTACATAGTATATGAGTGAGTTGCACTGAAAAACTTGGAATATAAGAAACGCACAGTGTAGTACATAATATATGAGTGAGTTGCACTGAAAAACTTAGAATATAAGAAACGCACAGTGTAGTACATAGTATATGAGTGAGTTGCACTGAAAAACTTAGAATATAAGAAACGCACAGTGTAGTACATAGTATATGAGTGAGTTGCACTGAAAAACTTAGAATATAAGAAACGCACAGTGTAGTACATAGTATATGAGTGAGTTGCACTGAAAAACTTAGAATATAAGAAACGCACAGTGTAGTACATAGTATATGAGTGAGTTGCACTGAAAAACTTAGAATATAAGAAACGCACAGTATAGTACATAGTATATGAGTGAGTTGAACTGAAAAACTTAGAATTTACTGAAAAACCCGCATTACACGAAATGCACAGTGTAGTACATAGTATATGAGTGAGTTGCACTGAAAAACTTAGAATATAAGAAACGCACAGTGTAGTACATAGTATATGAGTGAGTTGCACTGAAAAACGTAGAATATAAGAAACGCACAGTGTAGTACGTAGTATATGAGTGAGTTGCACTGAAAAACTTAGAATATAAGAAACGCACAGTGTAGTACATAGTATATGAGTGAGTTGCACTGAAAAACTTAGAATATAAGAAACGCACAGTGTAGTACATAGTATATGAGTGAGTTGCACTGAAAAACTTAGAATATAAGAAACGCACAGTGTAGTACATAGTATATGAGTGAGTTGCACTGAAAAACTTAGAATATAAGAAACGCACAGTATAGTACATAGTATATGAGTGAGTTGAACTGAAAAACTTAGAATTTACTGAAAAACCCGCATTACACGAAATGCACAGTGTAGTACATAGTATATGAGTGAGTTGCACTGAAAAACTTAGAATATAAGAAACGCACAGTGTAGTACATAGTATATGAGTGAGTTGCACTGAAAAACGTAGAATATAAGAAACGCTCAGTGTAGTACGTAGTATATGAGTGAGTTGCACTGAAAAACTTAGAATATAAGAAACGCACAGTGTAGTACATAGTATATGAGTGAGTTGCACTGAAAAACTTAGAATTTAAGAAACGCACAGTGTAGTACACAGTATATGAGTGAGTTGCACTGAAAAACTTAGAATATAAGAAACGCACAGTGTAGTACATAGTATATGAGTGAGTTGCACTGAAAAACTTAGAATATAAGAAACGCACAGTGTAGTACATAGTATATGAGTGAGTTGCACTGAAAAACTTAGAATTTAAGAAACGCACAGTGTAGTACATAGTATATGAGTGAGTTGCACTGAAAAACTTAGAATATAAGAAACGCACAGTGTAGTACATAGTATATGAGTGAGTTGCACTGAAAAACTTAGAATATAAGAAACGCACAGTGTAGTACATAGTATATGAGTGAGTTGCACTGAAAAACTTAGAATATAAGAAACACACAGTGTAGTACATAGTATATGAGTGAGTTGCACTGAAAAACTTAGAATATAAGAAACGCACAGTGTAGTACATAGTATATGAGTGAGTTGCACTAAAAAACTTAGAATTTAGAGAAACGCACAGTGTAGTACATAGTATATGAGTGAGTTGCACTGAAAAACTTAGAATATAAGAAACGCACAGTGTAGTACATAGTATATGAGTGAGTTGCACTGAAAAACTTAGAATATAAGAAACGCACAGTGTAGTACATAGTATATGAGTGAGTTGCACTGAAAAACTTAGAATATAAGAAACGCACAGTGTAGTACATAGTATATGAGTGAGTTGCACTGAAAAACTTAGAATTTACTGAAAAACCCGCATTACACGAAATGCACAGTGTAGTACATAGTATATGAGTGAGTTGCACTGAAAAACTTGGAATATAAGAAACGCACAGTGTAGTACATAGTATATGAGTGAGTTGCACTGAAAAACTTAGAATTTACTGAAAAACCCGCATTACACGAAATGCACAGTGTAGTACATAGTATACGAGTGAGTTGCACTGAAAAACTTAGAATATAAGAAACGCACAGTGTAGTACATAGTATATGAGTGAGTTGCACTGAAAAACTTAGAATATAAGAAACGCACAGTGTAGTACATAGTATATGAGTGAGTTGCACTGAAAAACTTAGAATTTACTGAAAAACCCGCATTACACGAAATGCACAGTGTAGTACATAGTATATGAGTGAGTTGCACTGAAAAACTTAGAATATAAGAAACGCACAGTGTAGTACATAGTATATGAGTGAGTTGCACTGAAAAACTTAGAATATAAGAAACGCACAGTGTAGTACATAGTATATGAGTGAGTTGCACTGAAAAACTTAGAATATAAGAAACGCACAGTGTAGTACATAGTATATGAGTGAGTTGCACTGAAAAACTTAGAATATAAGAAACGCACAGTGTAGTACATAGTATATGAGTGAGTTGCACTGAAAAACTTAGAATATAAGAAACGCACAGTGTAGTACATAGTATATGAGTGAGTTGCACTGAAAAACTTAGAATATAAGAAACGCACAGTGTAGTACATAGTATATGAGTGAGTTGCACTGAAAAACTTAGAATATAAGAAACGCACAGTATAGTACATAGTATATGAGTGAGTTGAACTGAAAAACTTAGAATTTACTGAAAAACCCGCATTACACGAAATGCACAGTGTAGTACATAGTATATGAGTGAGTTGCACTGAAAAACTTAGAATATAAGAAACGCACAGTGTAGTACATAGTATATGAGTGAGTTGCACTGAAAAACGTAGAATATAAGAAACGCACAGTGTAGTACGTAGTATATGAGTGAGTTGCACTGAAAAACTTAGAATATAAGAAACGCACAGTGTAGTACGTAGTATATGAGTGAGTTGCACTGAAAAACTTAGAATATAAGAAACGCACAGTGTAGTACATAGTATATGAGTGAGTTGCACTGAAAAACTTAGAATATAAGAAACGCACAGTGTAGTACATAGTATATGAGTGAGTTGCACTGAAAAACTTAGAATATAAGAAACGCACAGTATAGTACATAGTATATGAGTGAGTTGAACTGAAAAACTTAGAATTTACTGAAAAACCCGCATTACACGAAATGCACAGTGTAGTACATAGTATATGAGTGAGTTGCACTGAAAAACTTAGAATATAAGAAACGCACAGTGTAGTACATAGTATATGAGTGAGTTGCACTGAAAAACGTAGAATATAAGAAACGCTCAGTGTAGTACGTAGTATATGAGTGAGTTGCACTGAAAAACTTAGAATATAAGAAACGCACAGTGTAGTACATAGTATATGAGTGAGTTGCACTGAAAAACTTAGAATTTAAGAAACGCACAGTGTAGTACACAGTATATGAGTGAGTTGCACTGAAAAACTTAGAATATAAGAAACGCACAGTGTAGTACATAGTATATGAGTGAGTTGCACTGAAAAACTTAGAATATAAGAAACGCACAGTGTAGTACATAGTATATGAGTGAGTTGCACTGAAAAACTTAGAATTTAAGAAACGCACAGTGTAGTACATAGTATATGAGTGAGTTGCACTGAAAAACTTAGAATATAAGAAACGCACAGTGTAGTACATAGTATATGAGTGAGTTGCACTGAAAAACTTAGAATATAAGAAACGCACAGTGTAGTACATAGTATATGAGTGAGTTGCACTGAAAAACTTAGAATATAAGAAACACACAGTGTAGTACATAGTATATGAGTGAGTTGCACTGAAAAACTTAGAATATAAGAAACGCACAGTGTAGTACATAGTATATGAGTGAGTTGCACTAAAAAACTTAGAATTTAGAGAAACGCACAGTGTAGTACATAGTATATGAGTGAGTTGCACTGAAAAACTTAGAATATAAGAAACGCACAGTGTAGTACATAGTATATGAGTGAGTTGCACTGAAAAACTTAGAATATAAGAAACGCACAGTGTAGTACATAGTATATGAGTGAGTTGCACTGAAAAACTTAGAATATAAGAAACGCACAGTGTAGTACATAGTATATGAGTGAGTTGCACTGAAAAACTTAGAATTTACTGAAAAACCCGCATTACACGAAATGCACAGTGTAGTACATAGTATATGAGTGAGTTGCACTGAAAAACTTGGAATATAAGAAACGCACAGTGTAGTACATAGTATATGAGTGAGTTGCACTGAAAAACTTAGAATTTACTGAAAAACCCGCATTACACGAAATGCACAGTGTAGTACATAGTATACGAGTGAGTTGCACTGAAAAACTTAGAATATAAGAAACGCACAGTGTAGTACATAGTATATGAGTGAGTTGCACTGAAAAACTTAGAATATAAGAAACGCACAGTGTAGTACATAGTATATGAGTGAGTTGCACTGAAAAACTTAGAATTTACTGAAAAACCCGCATTACACGAAATGCACAGTGTAGTACATAGTATATGAGTGAGTTGCACTGAAAAACTTAGAATATAAGAAACGCACAGTGTAGTACATAGTATATGAGTGAGTTGCACTGAAAAACTTAGAATATAAGAAACGCACAGTGTAGTACATAGTATATGAGTGAGTTGCACTGAAAAACTTAGAATATAAGAAACGCACAGTGTAGTACATAGTATATGAGTGAGTTGCACTGAAAAACTTAGAATATAAGAAACGCACAGTGTAGTACATAGTATATGAGTGAGTTGCACTGAAAAACTTAGAATATAAGAAACGCACAGTGTAGTACATAGTATATGAGTGAGTTGCACTGAAAAACTTAGAATATAAGAAACGCACAGTGTAGTACATAGTATATGAGTGAGTTGCACTGAAAAACTTAGAATTTACTGAAAAACCCGCATTACACGAAATGCACAGTGTAGTACATAGTATATGAGTGAGTTGCACTGAAAAACTTAGAATATAAGAAACGCACAGTGTAGTACATAGTATATGAGTGAGTTGCACTGAAAAACTTAGAATATAAGAAACGCACAGTGTAGTACATAGTATATGAGTGAGTTGCACTGAAAAACTTAGAATATAAGAAACGCACAGTGTAGTACATAGTATATGAGTGAGTCGCACTGAAAAACTTAGAATTTAAGAAACGCACAGTGTAGTACATAGTATATGAGTGAGTTGCACTGAAAAACTTAGAATATAAGAAACGCACAGTGTAGTACATAGTATATGAGTGAGTTGCACTGAAAAACTTAGAATATAAGAAACACACAGTGTAGTACATAGTATATGAGTGAGTTGCACTCAAAAACTTAGAATATAAGAAACGCACAGTGTAGTACATAGTATATGAGTGAGTTGCACTGAAAAACTTAGAATATAAGAAACGCACAGTGTAGTACATAGTATATGAGTGAGTTGCACTGAAAAACTTAGAATATAAGAAACGCACAGTGTAGTACATAGTATATGAGTGAGTTGCACTGAAAAACTTAGAATTTACTGAAAAACCCGCATTACACGAAATGCACAGTGTAGTACATAGTATATGAGTGAGTTGCACTGAAAAACTTAGAATATAAGAAACGCACAGTGTAGTACATAGTATATGAGTGAGTTGCACTGAAAAACTTAGAATATAAGAAACGCACAGTGTAGTACATAGTATATGAGTGAGTTGCACTGAAAAACTTAGAATATAAGAAACGCACAGTGTAGTACATAGTATATGAGTGAGTTGCACTGAAAAACTTAGAATATAAGAAACGCACAGTGTAGTACATAGTATATGAGTGAGTTGCACTGAAAAACTTAGAATATAAGAAACGCACAGTGTAGTACATAGTATATGAGTGAGTTGCACTGAAAAACGTAGAATATAAGAAACGCACAGTGTAGTACATAGTATATGAGTGAGTTGCACTGAAAAACTTAGAATATAAGAAACGCACAGTGTAGTACATAGTATATGAGTGAGTTGCACTGAAAAACTTAGAATTTAAGAAACGCACAGTGTAGTACATAGTATATGAGTGAGTTGCACTGAAAAACTTAGAATATAAGAAACGCACAGTGTAGTACATAGTATATGAGTGAGTTGCACTGAAAAACTTAGAATATAAGAAACGCACAGTGTAGTACATAGTATATGAGTGAGTTGCACTGAAAAACTTAGAATATAAGAAACGCACAGTGTAGTACATAGTATATGAGTGAGTTGCACTGAAAAACTTAGAATATAAGAAACGCACAGTGTAGTACATAGTATATGAGTGAGTTGCACTGAAAAACTTAGAATTTAGAGAAACGCACAGTGTAGTACATAGTATATGAGTGAGTTGCACTGAAAAACTTAGAATATAAGAAACGCACAGTGTAGTACATAGTATATGAGTGAGTTGCACTGAAAAACTTAGAATATAAGAAACGCACAGTGTAGTACATAGTATATGAGTGAGTTGCACTGAAAAACTTAGAATATAAGAAACGCACAAGGTAGTACATAGTATATGAGTGAGTTGCACTGAAAAACTTAGAATTTACTGAAAAACCCGCATTACACGAAATGCACAGTGTGGTACATAGTATATGAGTGAGTTGCACTGAAAAACTTGGAATATAAGAAACGCACAGTGTAGTACATAGTATATGAGTGAGTTGCACTGAAAAACTTAGAATATAAGAAACGCACAGTGTAGTACATAGTATATGAGTGAGTTGCACTGAAAAACTTAGAATATAAGAAACGCACATTGTAGTACATAGTATATGAGTGAGTTGCACTGAAAAACTTAGAATATAAGAAACGCACAGTGTAGTACATAGTATATGAGTGAGTTGCACTGAAAAACTTAGAATATAAGAAACGCACAGTGTAGTACATAGTATATGAGTGATTTGCACTGAAAAACTTAGAATATAAGAAACGCACAGTGTAGTACATAGTATATGAGTGAGTTGCACTGAAAAACTTAGAATATAAGAAACGCACAGTGTAGTACATAGTATATGAGTGAGTTGCACTGAAAAACTTAGATTATAAGAAACGCACAGTGTAGTGCATAGTATATGAGTGAGTTGCACTGAAAATCTTAGAATATAAGAAACGCACAGTGTAGTACATAGTATATGAGTGAGTTGCACTGAAAAACTTAGAATATAAGAAACGCACAGTGTAGTACATAGTATATGAGTGAGTTGCACTGAAAAACTTAGAATATAAGAAACGCACAGTGTAGTACATAGTATATGAGTGAGTTGCACTGAAAAACTTAGAATATAAGAAACGCACAGTGTAGTACATAGTATATGAGTGAGTTGCACTGAGAAACTTAGAATATAAGAAACGCACAGTGTAGTACATAGTATATGAGTGAGTTGCACTGAAAAACTTAGAATTTACTGAAAAACCCGCATTACATGAAATGCACAGTGTAGTACATAGTATATGAGTGAGTTGCACTGAAAAACTCTAGAATATAAGAAACGCACAGTGTAGTACATAGTATATGAGTGAGTTGCACTGAAAAACTTAGAATATAAGAAACGCACAGTGTAGTACATAGTATATGAGTGAGTTGCACTGAAAAACTTAGAATATAAGAAACGCACAGTGTAGTACATAGTATATGAGTGAGTTGCACTGAAAAACGTAGAATATAAGAAACGCACAGTGTAGTACATAGTATATGAGTGAGTTGCACTGAAAAACTTAGAATATAAGAAACGCACAGTGTAGTACATAGTATATGAGTGAGTTGCACTGAAAAACTTAGAATTTAAGAAACGCACAGTGTAGTACATAGTATATGAGTGAGTTGCACTGAAAAACTTAGAATATAAGAAACGCACAGTGTAGTACATAGTATATGAGTGAGTTGCACTGAAAAACTTAGAATATAAGAAACGCACAGTGTAGTACATAGTATATGAGTGAGTTGCACTGAAAAACTTAGATTTTAAGAAACGCACAGTGTAGTACATAGTATATGAGTGAGTTGCACTGAAAAACTTAGAATATAAGAAACGCACAGTGTAGTACATAGTATATGAGTGAGTTGCACTGAAAAACTTAGAATATAAGAAACGCACAGTGTAGTACATAGTATATGAGTGAGTTGCACTGAAAAACTTAGAATTTAAGAAACGCACAGTGTAGTACATAGTATATGAGTGAGTTGCACTGAAAAACTTAGAATATAAGAAACGCACAGTGTAGTACATAGTATATGAGTGAGTTGCACTGAAAAACTTAGAATATAAGAAACGCACAGTGTAGTACATAGTATATGAGTGAGTTGCACTGAAAAACTTAGAATATAAGAAACGCACAGTGTAGTACATAGTATATGAGTGAGTTGCACTGAAAAACTTAGAATATAAGAAACGCACAGTGTAGTACATAGTATATGAGTGAGTTGCACTGAAAAACTTAGAATTTAGAGAAACGCACAGTGTAGTACATAGTATATGAGTGAGTTGCACTGAAAAACTTAGAATATAAGAAACGCACTGTGTAGTACATAGTATATGAGTGAGTTGCACTGAAAAACTTAGAATATAAGAAACGCACAGTGTAGTACATAGTATATGAGTGAGTTGCACTGAAAAACTTAGAATATAAGAAACGCACAAGGTAGTACATAGTATATGAGTGAGTTGCACTGAAAAACTTAGAATTTACTGAAAAACCCGCATTACACGAAATGCACAGTGTGGTACATAGTATATGAGTGAGTTGCACTGAAAAACTTGGAATATAAGAAACGCACAGTGTAGTACATAGTATATGAGTGAGTTGCACTGAAAAACTTAGAATATAAGAAACGCACAGTGTAGTACATAGTATATGAGTGAGTTGCACTGAAAAACTTAGAATATAAGAAACGCACATTGTAGTACATAGTATATGAGTGAGTTGCACTGAAAAACTTAGAATATAAGAAACGCACAGTGTAGTACATAGTATATGAGTGAGTTGCACTGAAAAACTTAGAATATAAGAAACGCACAGTGTAGTACATAGTATATGAGTGAGTTGCACTGAAAAACTTAGAATATAAGAAACGCACAGTGTAGTACATAGTATATGAGTGAGTTGCACTGAAAAACTTAGAATATAAGAAACGCACAGTGTAGTACATAGTATATGAGTGAGTTGCACTGAAAAACTTAGATTATAAGAAACGCACAGTGTAGTGCATAGTATATGAGTGAGTTGCACTGAAAATCTTAGAATATAAGAAACGCACAGTGTAGTACATAGTATATGAGTGAGTTGCACTGAAAAATTAGAATATAAGAAACGCACAGTGTAGTACATAGTATATGAGTGAGTTGCACTGAAAAACTTAGAATATAAGAAACGCACAGTGTAGTACATAGTATATGAGTGAGTTGCACTGAAAAACTTAGAATATAAGAAACGCACAGTGTAGTACATAGTATATGAGTGAGTTGCACTGAGAAACTTAGAATATAAGAAACGCACAGTGTAGTACATAGTATATGAGTGAGTTGCACTGAAAAACTTAGAATTTACTGAAAAACCCGCATTACACGAAATGCACAGTGTAGTACATAGTATATGAGTGAGTCGCACTGAAAAACTCTAGAATATAAGAAACGCACAGTGTAGTACATAGTATATGAGTGAGTTGCACTGAAAAACTTAGAATATAAGAAACGCACAGTGTAGTACATAGTATATGAGTGAGTTGCACTGAAAAACTTAGAATATAAGAAACGCACAGTGTAGTACATAGTATATGAGTGAGTTGCACTGAAAAACGTAGAATATAAGAAACGCACAGTGTAGTACATAGTATATGAGTGAGTTGCACTGAAAAACTTAGAATATAAGAAACGCACAGTGTAGTACATAGTATATGAGTGAGTTGCACTGAAAAACTTAGAATTTAAGAAACGCACAGTGTAGTACATAGTATATGAGTGAGTTGCACTGAAAAACTTAGAATATAAGAAACGCACAGTGTAGTACATAGTATATGAGTGAGTTGCACTGAAAAACTTAGAATATAAGAAACGCACAGTGTAGTACATAGTATATGAGTGAGTTGCACTGAAAAACTTAGATTTTAAGAAACGCACAGTGTAGTACATAGTATATGAGTGAGTTGCACTGAAAAACTTAGAATATAAGAAACGCACAGTGTAGTACATAGTATATGAGTGAGTTGCACTGAAAAACTTAGAATATAAGAAACGCACAGTGTAGTACATAGTATATGAGTGAGTTGCACTGAAAAACTTAGAATTTAAGAAACGCACAGTGTAGTACATAGTATATGAGTGAGTTGCACTGAAAAACTTAGAATATAAGAAACGCACAGTGTAGTACATAGTATATGAGTGAGTTGCACTGAAAAACTTAGAATATAAGAAACGCACAGTGTAGTACATAGTATATGAGTGAGTTGCACTGAAAAACTTAGAATATAAGAAACGCACAGTGTAGTACATAGTATATGAGTGAGTTGCACTGAAAAACTTAGAATATAAGAAACGCACAGTGTAGTACATAGTATATGAGTGAGTTGCACTGAAAAACTTAGAATTTAGAGAAACGCACAGTGTAGTACATAGTATATGAGTGAGTTGCACTGAAAAACTTAGAATATAAGAAACGCACTGTGTAGTACATAGTATATGAGTGAGTTGCACTGAAAAACTTAGAGTATAAGAAACGCACAGTGTAGTACATAGTATATGAGTGAGTTGCACTGAAAAACTTAGAATATAAGAAACGCACAAGGTAGTACATAGTATATGAGTGAGTTGCACTGAAAAACTTAGAATTTACTGAAAAACCCGCATTACACGAAATGTACAGTGTGGTACATAGTATATGAGTGAGTTGCACTGAAAAACTTGGAATATAAGAAACGCACAGTGTAGTACATAGTATATGAGTGAGTTGCACTGAAAAACTTAGAATATAAGAAACGCACAGTGTAGTACATAGTATATGAGTGAGTTGCACTGAAAAACTTAGAATATAAGAAACGCACATTGTAGTACATAGTATATGAGTGAGTTGCACTGAAAAACTTAGAATATAAGAAACGCACAGTGTAGTACATAGTATATGAGTGAGTTGCACTGAAAAACTTAGAATATAAGAAACGCACAGTGTAGTACATAGTATATGAGTGAGTTGCACTGAAAAACTTAGAATATAAGAAACGCACAGTGTAGTACATAGTATATGAGTGAGTTGCACTGAAAAACTTAGAATATAAGAAACGCACAGTGTAGTACATAGTATATGAGTGAGTTGCACTGAAAAACTTAGATTATAAGAAACGCACAGTGTAGTGCATAGTATATGAGTGAGTTGCACTGAAAATCTTAGAATATAAGAAACGCACAGTGTAGTACATAGTATATGAGTGAGTTGCACTGAAAAACTTAGAATATAAGAAACGCACAGTGTAGTACATAGTATATGAGTGAGTTGCACTGAAAAACTTAGAATATAAGAAACGCACAGTGTAGTACATAGTATATGAGTGAGTTGCACTGAAAAACTTAGAATATAAGAAACGCACAGTGTAGTACATAGTATATGAGTGAGTTGCACTGAGAAACTTAGAATATAAGAAACGCACAGTGTAGTACATAGTATATGAGTGAGTTGCACTGAAAAACTTAGAATTTACTGAAAAACCCGCATTACACGAAATGCACAGTGTAGTACATAGTATATGAGTGAGTTGCACTGAAAAACTCTAGAATATAAGAAACGCACAGTGTAGTACATAGTATATGAGTGAGTTGCACTGAAAAACTTAGAATATAAGAAACGCATAGTGTAGTACATAGTATATGAGTGAGTTGCACTGAAAAACTTAGAATATAAGAAACGCACAGTGTAGTACATAGTATATGAGTGAGTTGCACTGAAAAACTTAGAATATAAGAAACGCACAGTGTAGTACATAGTATATGAGTGAGTTGCACTGAAAAACTTAGATTTTAAGAAACGCACAGTGTAGTACATAGTATATGAGTGAGTTGCACTGAAAAACTTAGAATATAAGAAACGCACAGTGTAGTACATAATATATGAGTGAGTTGCACTGAAAAACTTAGAATATAAGAAACGCACAGTGTAGTACATAGTATATGAGTGAGTTGCACTGAAAAACTTAGAATATAAGAAACACACAGTGTAGTACATAGTATATGAGTGAGTTGCACTGAAAAACTTAGAATATAAGAAACGCACAGTGTAGTACATAGTATATGAGTGAGTTGCACTGAAAAACTTAGAATATAAGAAACGCACAGTGTAGTACATAGTATATGAGTGAGTTGCACTGAAAAACTTAGAATATAAGAAACGCACAGTGTAGTACATAGTATATGAGTGAGTTGCACTGAAAAACTTAGAATTTACTGAAAAACCCGCATTACACGAAATGCACAGTGTAGTACATAGTATATGAGTGAGTTGCACTGAAAAACTTGGAATATAAGAAACGCACAGTGTAGTACATAGTATATGAGTGAGTTGCACTGAAAAACTTAGAATATAAGAAACGCACAGTGTAGTACATAGTATATGAGTGAGTTGCACTGAAAAACTTAGAATATAAGAAACGCACAGTGTAGTACATAGTATATGAGTGAGTTGCACTGAAAAACTTAGAATATAAGAAACGCACAGTGTAGTACATAGTATATGAGTGAGTTGCACTGAAAAACTTAGAATTTACTGAAAAACCCGCATTACACGAAATGCACAGTGTAGTACATAGTATATGAGTGAGTTGCACTGAAAAACTTAGATTTTAAGAAACGCACAGTGTAGTACATAGTATATGAGTGAGTTGCACTGAAAAACTTAGAATATAAGAAACGCACAGTGTAGTACATAGTATATGAGTGAGTTGCACTGAAAAACTTAGAATATAAGAAACGCACAGTGTAGTACATAGTATATGAGTGAGTTGCACTGAAAAACTTAGAATATAAGAAACGCACAGTATAGTACATAGTATATGAGTGAGTTGCACTGAAAAACTTAGAATATAAGAAACGCACAGTGTAGTACATAGTATATGAGTGAGTTGCACTGAAAAACTTAGAATATAAGAAACGCACAGTGTAGTACATAGTATATGAGTGAGTTGCACTGAAAAACTTAGAATATAAGAAACGCACAGTGTAGTACATAGTATATGAGTGAGTTGCACTGAAAAACTTAGAATATAAGAAACGCACAGTGTAGTGCATAGTATATGAGTGAGTTGCATTGAAAAACTTAGAATATAAGAAACGCACAGTGTAGTGCATAGTATATGAGTGAGTTGCACTGAAAAACTTAGAATATAAGAAACGCACAGTGTAGTACATAGTATATGAGTGAGTTGCACTGAAAAACTTAGAATATAAGAAACGCACAGTGTAGTACATAGTACATGAGTGAGTTGCACTGAAAAACTTAGAATATAAGAAACGCACAGTGTAGTACATATTATATGAGTGAGTTGCACTGAAAAACTTAGAATATAAGAAACGCACAGTGTAGTACATAGTATATGAGTGAGTTGCACTGAAAAACTTAGAATATAAGAAACGCACAGTGTAGTACATAGTATATGAGTGAGTTGCACTGAAAAACTTAGAATATAAGACACGCACAGTGTAGTACATAGTATATGAGTGAGTTGCACTGAAAAACTTAGAATATAAGAAACGCACAGTGTAGTGCATAGTATATGAGTGAGTTGCACTGAAAAACTTAGAATATAAGAAACGCACAGTGTAGTACATAGTATATGAGTGAGTTGCACTGAAAAACTTAGAATATAAGAAACGCACAGTGTAGTACATAGTATATGAGTGAGTTGCACTGAAAAACTTAGAATATAAGAAACGCACAGTGTAGTACATAGTATATGAGTGAGTTGCACTGAAAAACTTAGAATATAAGAAACGCACAGTGTAGTACATAGTATATGAGTGAGTTGCACTGAAAAATTTAGAATATAAGAAACGCACAGTGTAGTACATAGTATATGAGTTAGTTGCACTGAAAAACTTAGAATATAATAAACGCACAGTGTAGTACATAGTATATGAGTGAGTTGCACTGAAAAACTTAGAATATAAGAAACGCACAGTGTAGTACATAGTATATGAGTGAGTTGCACTGAAAAACTTAGAATATAAGAAACGCACAGTGTAGTACATAGTATATGAGTGAGTTGCACTGAAAAACTTAGAATATAAGAAACGCACAGTGTAGTACATAGTATATGAGTGAGTTGCACTGAAAAACTTAGAATATAAGAAACGCACAGTGTAGTACATAGTATATGAGTGAGTTGCACTGAAAAACTTAGAATTTAGAGAAACGCACAGTGTAGTACATAGTATATGAGTGAGTTGCACTGAAAAACTTAGAATATAAGAAACGCACAGTGTAGTACATAGTATATGAGTGAGTTGCACTGAAAAACTTAGAATATAAGAAACGCACAGTGTAGTACATAGTATATGAGTGAGTTGCACTGAAAAACTTAGAATATAAGAAACGCACAGTGTAGTACATAGTATATGAGTGAGTTGCACTGAAAAAATTAGAATTTACTGAAAAACCCGCATTACACGAAATGCACAGTGTAGTACATAGTATATGAGTGAGTTGCACTGAAAAACTTGGAATATAAGAAACGCACAGTGTAGTACATAGTATATGAGTGAGTTGCACTGAAAAACTTAGAATATAAGAAACGCACAGTGTAGTACATAGTATATGAGTGAGTTGCACTGAAAAACTTAGAATATAAGAAACGCACAGTGTAGTACATAGTATATGAGTGAGTTGCACTGAAAAACTTAGAATATAAGAAACGCACAGTGTAGTACATAGTATATGAGTGAGTTGCACTGAAAAACTTAGAATATAAGAAACGCACAGTGTAGTACATAGTATATGAGTGAGTTGCACTGAAAAACTTAGAATATAAGAAACGCACAGTGTAGTACATAGTATATGAGTGAGTTGCACTGAAAAACTTAGAATATAAGAAACGCACAGCGTAGTACATAGTATATGAGTGAGTTGCACTGAAAAACTTAGAATATAAGAAACGCACAGTGTAGTACATAGTATATGAGTGAGTTGCACTGAAAAACTTAGAATATAAGAAACGCACAGTGTAGTACATAGTATATGAGTGAGTTGCACTGAAAAACTTAGAATATAAGAAACGCACAGTGTAGTACATAGTATATGAGTGAGTTGCACTGAAAAACTTAGAATATAAGAAACGCACAGTGTAGTACATAGTATATGAGTGAGTTGCACTGAAAAACTTAGAATATAAGAAACGCACAGTGTAGTACATAGTATATGAGTGAGTTGCACTGAAAAACTTAGAATATAAGAAACGCACAGTGTAGTCCATAGTATATGAGTGAGTTGCACTGAAAAACTTAGAATTTACTGAAAAACCCGCATTACACGAAATGCACAGTGTAGTACATAGTATATGAGTGAGTTGCACTGAAAAACTTAGAATATAAGAAACGCACAGTGTAGTACATAGTATATGAGTGAGTTGCACTGAAAAAATTAGAATATAAGAAACGCACAGTGTAGTACATAGTATATGAGTGAGTTGCACTGAAAAAATTAGAATTTACTGAAAAACCCGCATTACACGAAATGCACAGTGTAGTACATAGTATATGAGTGAGTTGCACTGAAAAACTTGGAATATAAGAAACGCACAGTGTAGTACATAGTATATGAGTGAGTTGCACTGAAAAACTTAGAATATAAGAAACGCACAGTGTAGTACATAGTATATGAGTGAGTTGCACTGAAAAACTTAGAATATAAGAAACGCACAGTGTAGTACATAGTATATGAGTGAGTTGCACTGAAAAACTTAGAATATAAGAAACGCACAGTGTAGTACATAGTATATGAGTGAGTTGCACTGAAAAACTTAGAATATAAGAAACGCACAGTGTAGTCCATAGTATATGAGTGAGTTGCACTGAAAAACTTAGAATTTACTGAAAAACAAGCATTACACGAAATGCACAGTGTAGTACATAGTATATGAGTGAGTTGCACTGAAAAACTCAGGATATAAGAAACGCACAGTGTAGTACATAGTATATGAGTGAGTTGCACTGAAAAACTTAGAATATAAGAAACGCACAGTGTAGTCCATAGTATATGAGTGAGTTGCACTGAAAAACTTAGAATATAAGAAACGCACAGTGTAGTACATAGTATATGAGTGAGTTGCACTGAAAAACGTAGAATATAAGAAATGCACAGTGTAGTACATAGTATATGAGTGAGTTGCACTGAAAAACTTAGAATATAAGAAACGCACAGTGTAGTACATAGTATATGAGTGAGTTGCACTGAAAAACTTAGAATTTAAGAAACGCACAGTGTAGTACATAGTATATGAGTGAGTTGCACTGAAAAACTTAGAATATAAGAAACGCACAGTGTAGTACATAGTATATGAGTGAGTTGTACTGAAAAACTTAGAATATAAGAAACGCACAGTGTAGTACATAGTATATGAGTGAGTTGCACTGAAAAACTTAGAATTTAAGAAACGCACAGTGTAGTACATAGTATATGAGTGAGTTGCACTGAAAAACTTAGAATATAAGAAACGCACAGTGTAGTACATAGTATATGAGTGAGTTGCACTGAAAAACTTAGAATATAAGAAACGCACAGTGTAGTACATAGTATATGAGTGAGTTGCACTGAAAAACTTAGAATATAAGAAACACACAGTGTAGTACATAGTATATGAGTGAGTTGCACTGAAAAACTTAGAATATAAGAAACGCACAGTGTAGTACATAGTATTTGAGTGAGTTGCACTGAAAAACTTAGAATTTAGAGAAACGCACAGTGTAGTACATAGTATATGAGTGAGTTGCACTGAAAAACTTAGAATATAAGAAACGCACAGTGTAGTACATAGTATATGAGTGAGTTGCACTCAAAAACTTAGAATATAAGAAACGCACATTGTAGTACATAGTATATGAGTGAGTTGCACTGAAAAACTTAGAATATAAGAAACGCACAGTGTAGTCCATAGTATATGAGTGAGTTGCACTGAAAAACTTAGAATTTACTGAAAAACCCGCATTACACGAAATGCACAGTGTAGTACATAGTATATGAGTGAGTTGCACTGAAAAACTCAGGATATAAGAAACGCACAGTGTAGTACATAGTATATGAGTGAGTTGCACTGAAAAACTTAGAATATAAGAAACGCACAGTGTAGTCCATAGTATATGAGTGAGTTGCACTGAAAAACTTAGAATATAAGAAACGCACAGTGTAGTACATAGTATATGAGTGAGTTGCACTGAAAAACGTAGAATATAAGAAACGCACAGTGTAGTACATAGTATATGAGTGAGTTGCACTGAAAAACTTAGAATATAAGAAACGCACAGTGTAGTACATAGTATATGAGTGAGTTGCACTGAAAAACTTAGAATTTAAGAAACGCACAGTGTAGTACATAGTATATGAGTGAGTTGCACTGAAAAACTTAGAATATAAGAAACGCACAGTGTAGTACATAGTATATGAGTGAGTTGTACTGAAAAACTTAGAATATAAGAAACGCACAGTGTAGTACATAGTATATGAGTGAGTTGCACTGAAAAACTTAGAATTTAAGAAACGCACAGTGTAGTACATAGTATATGAGTGAGTTGCACTGAAAAACTTAGAATATAAGAAACGCACAGTGTAGTACATAGTATATGAGTGAGTTGCACTGAAAAACTTAGAATATAAGAAACGCACAGTGTAGTACATAGTATATGAGTGAGTTGCACTGAAAAACTTAGAATATAAGAAACACACAGTGTAGTACATAGTATATGAGTGAGTTGCACTGAAAAACTTAGAATATAAGAAACGCACAGTGTAGTACATAGTATATGAGTGAGTTGCACTGAAAAACTTAGAATTTAGAGAAACGCACAGTGTAGTACATAGTATATGAGTGAGTTGCACTGAAAAACTTAGAATATAAGAAACGCACAGTGTAGTACATAGTATATGAGTGAGTTGCACTGAAAAACGTAGAATATAAGAAACGACAGTGTAGTACATAGTATATGAGGGAGTTGCACTGAAAAACTTAGAATATAAGAAACGCACAGTGTAGTACATAGTATATGAGTGAGTTGCACTGAAAAACTTAGAATTTAAGAAACACACAGTGTAGTACATAGTATATGAGTGAGTTGGACTGAAAAACTTAGAATATAAAAAACGCACAGTGTAGTACATAGTATATGAGTGAGTTGCACTGAAAAACTTAGAATATAAGAAACGCACAGTGTAGTACATAGTATATGAGTGAGTTGCACTGAAAAACTTAGAATATAAGAAACGCACAGTGTAGTACATAGTATATGAGTGAGATGCACTGAAAAACTTAGAATATAAGAAACGCACAGTGTAGTACATAGTATATGAGTGAGTTGCACTGAAAAACTTAGAATATAAGAAACGCACAGTGTAGTACATAGTATATGAGTGAGTTGCACTGAAAAACTTAGAATATAAGAAACGCACAGTGTAGTACATAGTATATGAGTGAGTTGCACTGAAAAACTTAGAATTTACTGAAAAACCCGCATTACACGAAATGCACAGTGTAGTACATAGTATATGAGTGAGTTGCACTGAAAAACTTAGAATATAAGAAACGCACAGTGTAGTACATAGTATATGAGTGAGTTGCACTGAAAAACTTAGAATATAAGAAACGCACAGTGTAGTACATAGTATATGAGTGAGTTGCACTCAAAAACTTAGAATATAAGAAACGCACAGTGTAGTACATAGTATATGAGTGAGTTGCACTGAAAAACTTAGAATATAAGAAACGCACAGTGTAGTACATAGTATATGAGTGAGTTGCACTCAAAAACTTAGAATATAAGAAACGCACAGTGTAGTACATAGTATATGAGTGAGTTGCACTGAAAAACTTAGAATATAAGAAACGCACAGTGTAGTACATAGTATATGAGTGAGTTGCACTGAAAAACTTAGAATATAAGAAACGCACAGTGTAGTACATAGTATATGAGTGAGTTGCACTGAAAAACTTAGAATTTACTGAAAAACCCGCATTACACGAAATGCACAGTGTAGTACATAGTATATGAGTGAGTTGCACTGAAAAACTCTAGAATATAAGAAACGCACAGTGTAGTACATAGTATATGAGTGAGTTGCACTGAAAAACTTAGAATATAAGAAACGCACAGTGTAGTACATAGTATATGAGTGAGTTGCACTGAAAAACTTAGAATATAAGAAACGCACAGTGTAGTACATAGTATATGAGTGAGTTGCACTGAAAAACTTAGAATATAAGAAACGCACAGTGTAGAACATAGTATATGAGTGAGTTGCACTGAAAAACTTAGAATATAAGAAACGCACAGTGTAGTACATAGTATATGAGTGAGTTGCACTGAAAAACTTAGAATATAAGAAACGCACAGTGTAGTACATAGTATATGAGTGAGTTGCACTGAAAAACTTAGAATATAAGAAACGCACAGTGTAGTACATAATATATGAGTGAGTTGCACTGAAAAACTTAGAATATAAGAAACGCACAGTGTAGTACATAGTATATGAGTGAGTTGCACTGAAAAACTTAGAATATAAGAAACGCACAGTGTAGTACATAGTATATGAGTGAGTTGCACTGAAAAACTTAGAATATAAGAAACGCACAGTGTAGTACATAGTATATGAGTGAGTTGCACTGAAAAACTTAGAATATAAGAAACGCACAGTGTAGTACATAGTATATGAGTGAGTTGCACTGAAAAACTTAGAATTTACTGAAAAACCCGCATTACACGAAATGCACAGTGTAGTACATAGTATATGAGTGAGTTGCACTGAAAAACTTAGAATATAAGAAACGCACAGTGTAGTACATAGTAGATGAGTGAGTTGCACTGAAAAACTTAGAATATAAGAAACGCACAGTGTAGTACATAGTATATGAGTGAGTTGCACTGAAAAACTTAGAATATAAGAAACGCACAGTGTAGTACATAGTATATGAGTGAGTTGCACTGAAAAACTTAGAATATAAGAAACGCACAGTGTAGTACATAGTATATGAGTGAGTTGCACTGAAAAACTTAGAATTTAAGAAACGCACAGTGTAGTACATAGTATATGAGTGAGTTGCACTGAAAAACTTAGAATATAAGAAACGCACAGTGTAGTACATAGTATATGAGTGAGTTGCACTGAAAAACTTAGAATATAAGAAACGCACAGTGTAGTACATAGTATATGAGTGAGTTGCACTGAAAAACTTAGAATTTAAGAAACGCACAGTGTAGTACATAGTATATGAGTGAGTTGCACTGAAAAACTTAGAATATAAGAAACGCACAGTGTAGTACATAGTATATGAGTGAGTTGCACTGAAAAACTTAGAATTTAGAGAAACGCACAGTGTAGTACATAGTATATGAGTGAGTTGCACTGAAAAACTTAGAATATAAGAAACGCACAGTGTAGTACATAGTATATGAGTGAGTTGCACTGAAAAACGTAGAATATAAGAAACGACAGTGTAGTACATAGTATATGAGGGAGTTGCACTGAAAAACTTAGAATATAAGAAACGCACAGTGTAGTACATAGTATATGAGTGAGTTGCACTGAAAAACTTAGAATTTAAGAAACGCACAGTGTAGTACATAGTATATGAGTGAGTTGCACTGAAAAACTTAGAATATAAAAAACGCACAGTGTAGTACATAGTATATGAGTGAGTTGCACTGAAAAACTTAGAATATAAGAAACGCACAGTGTAGTACATAGTATATGAGTGAGTTGCACTGAAAAACTTAGAATATAAGAAACGCACAGTGTAGTACATAGTATATGAGTGAGATGCACTGAAAAACTTAGAATATAAGAAACGCACAGTGTAGTACATAGTATATGAGTGAGTTGCACTGAAAAACTTAGAATATAAGAAACGCACAGTGTAGTACATAGTATATGAGTGAGTTGCACTGAAAAACTTAGAATATAAGAAACGCACAGTGTAGTACATAGTATATGAGTGAGTTGCACTGAAAAACTTAGAATTTACTGAAAAACCCGCATTACACGAAATGCACAGTGTAGTACATAGTATATGAGTGAGTTGCACTGAAAAACTTAGAATATAAGAAACGCACAGTGTAGTACATAGTATATGAGTGAGTTGCACTGAAAAACTTAGAATATAAGAAACGCACAGTGTAGTACATAGTATATGAGTGAGTTGCACTCAAAAACTTAGAATATAAGAAACGCACAGTGTAGTACATAGTATATGAGTGAGTTGCACTGAAAAACTTAGAATATAAGAAACGCACAGTGTAGTACATAGTATATGAGTGAGTTGCACTCAAAAACTTAGAATATAAGAAACGCACAGTGTAGTACATAGTATATGAGTGAGTTGCACTGAAAAACTTAGAATTTACTGAAAAACCCGCATTACACGAAATGCACAGTGTAGTACATAGTATATGAGTGAGTTGCACTGAAAAACTCTAGAATATAAGAAACGCACAGTGTAGTACATAGTATATGAGTGAGTTGCACTGAAAAACTTAGAATATAAGAAACGCACAGTGTAGTACATAGTATATGAGTGAGTTGCACTGAAAAACTTAGAATATAAGAAACGCACAGTGTAGTACATAGTATATGAGTGAGTTGCACTGAAAAACTTAGAATATAAGAAACGCACAGTGTAGAACATAGTATATGAGTGAGTTGCACTGAAAAACTTAGAATATAAGAAACGCACAGTGTAGTACATAGTATATGAGTGAGTTGCACTGAAAAACTTAGAATATAAGAAACGCACAGTGTAGTACATAGTATATGAGTGATTTGCACTGAAAAACTTAGAATATAAGAAACGCACAGTGTAGTACATAGTATATGAGTGAGTTGCACTGAAAAACTTAGAATATAAGAAACGCACAGTGTAGTACATAATATATGAGTGAGTTGCACTGAAAAACTTAGAATATAAGAAACGCACAGTGTAGTACATAGTATATGAGTGAGTTGCACTGAAAAACTTAGAATATAAGAAACGCACAGTGTAGTACATAGTATATGAGTGAGTTGCACTGAAAAACTTAGAATATAAGAAACGCACAGTGTAGTACATAGTATATGAGTGAGTTGCACTGAAAAACTTAGAATATAAGAAACGCACAGTGTAGTACATAGTATATGAGTGAGTTGCACTGAAAAACTTAGAATTTACTGAAAAACCCGCATTACACGAAATGCACAGTGTAGTACATAGTATATGAGTGAGTTGCACTGAAAAACTTAGAATATAAGAAACGCACAGTGTAGTACATAGTAGATGAGTGAGTTGCACTGAAAAACTTAGAATATAAGAAACGCACAGTGTAGTACATAGTATATGAGTGAGTTGCACTGAAAAACTTAGAATATAAGAAACGCACAGTGTAGTACATAGTATATGAGTGAGTTGCACTGAAAAACTTAGAATATAAGAAACGCACAGTGTAGTACATAGTATATGAGTGAGTTGCACTGAAAAACTTAGAATTTAAGAAACGCACAGTGTAGTACATAGTATATGAGTGAGTTGCACTGAAAAACTTAGAATATAAGAAACGCACAGTGTAGTACATAGTATATGAGTGAGTTGCACTGAAAAACTTAGAATATAAGAAACGCACAGTGTAGTACATAGTATATGAGTGAGTTGCACTGAAAAACTTAGAATTTAAGAAACGCACAGTGTAGTACATAGTATATGAGTGAGTTGCACTGAAAAACTTAGAATATAAGAAACGCACAGTGTAGTACATAGTATATGAGTGAGTTGCACTGAAAACCTTAGAATTTACTGAAAAACCCGCATTACACGAAATGCACAGTGTAGTACATAGTATATGAGTGAGTTGCACTGAAAAACTCTAGAATATAAGAAACGCACAGTGTAGTACATAGTATATGAGTGAGTTGCACAGAAAAACTTAGAATATAAGAAACGCACAGTGTAGTACATAGTATATGAGTGAGTTGCACTGAAAAACTTAGAATATAAGAAACGCACAGTGTAGTACATAGTATATGAGTGAGTTGCACTGAAAAACTTAGAATATAAGAAACTCACAGTGTAGTACATAGTATATGAGTGAGTTGCACTGAAAAACTTAGAATATAAGAAACGCACAGTGTAGTACATAGTATATGAGTGAGTTGCACTGAAAAACTTAGAATATAAGAAACGCACAGTGTAGTACATAGTATATGAGTGAGTTGCACTGAAAAACTTAGAATATAAGAAACGCACAGTGTAGTACATAGTATATGAGTGAGTTGCACTGAAAAACTTAGAATATAAGAAACGCACAGTGTAGTACATAGTATATGAGTGAGTTGCACTGAAAAACTTAGAATATAAGAAACGCACAGTGTAGTACATAGTATATGAGTGAGTTGCACTGAAAAACTCTAGAATATAAGAAACGCACAGTGTAGTACATAGTATATGAGTGAGTTGCACTGAAAAACTTAGAATATAAGAAACGCACAGTGTAGTACATAGTATATGAGTGAGTTGCACTGAAAAACTTAGAATATAAGAAACGCACAGTGTAGTACATAGTATATGAGTGAGTTGCACTGAAAAACTTAGAATATAAGAAACGCACAGTGTAGTACATAGTATATGAGTGAGTTGCACTGAAAAACTTAGAATATAAGAAACGCACAGTGTAGTACATAGTATATGAGTGAGTTGCACTGAAAAACTTAGAATATAAGAAACGCACAGTGTAGTACATAGTATATGAGTGAGTTGCACTGAAAAACTTAGAATATAAGAAACGCACAGTGTAGTACATAGTATATGAGTGAGTTGCACTGAAAAACTTAGAATATAAGAAACGCACAGTGTAGTACATAGTATATGAGTGAGTTGCACTGAAAAACTTAGAATATAAGAAACGCACAGTGTAGTACATAGTATATGAGTGAGTTGCACTGAAAAACTTAGAATATAAGAAACGCACAGTGTAGTACATAGTATATGAGTGAGTTGCACTGAAAAACTTACAATTTACTGAAAAACCCGCATTACACGAAATGCACAGTGTAGTACATAGTATATGAGTGAGTTGCACTGAAAAACTTAGAATATAAGAAACGCACAGTGTAGTACATAGTATATGAGTGAGTTGCACTGAAAAACTTAGAATATAAGAAACGCACAGTGTAGTACATAGTATATGAGTGAGTTGCACTCAAAAACTTAGAATATAAGAAACGCACAGTGTAGTACATAGTATATGAGTGAGTTGCACTGAAAAACTTAGAATATAAGAAACGCACAGTGTAGTACATAGTATATGAGTGAGTTGCACTGAAAAACTTAGAATATAAGAAACGCACAGTGTAGTACATAGTATATGAGTGAGTTGCACTGAAAAACTTAGAATATAAGAAACGCACAGTGTAGTACATAGTATATGAGTGAGTTGCACTGAAAAACTTAGAATATAAGAAACGCACAGTGTAGTACATAGTATATGAGTGAGTTGCACTGAAAAACTTAGAATTTACTGAAAAACCCGCATTACACGAAATGCACAGTGTAGTACATAGTATATGAGTGAGTTGCACTGAAAAACTCTAGAATATAAGAAACGCACAGTGTAGTACATAGTATATGAGTGAGTTGCACTGAAAAACTTAGAATATAAGAAACGCACAGTGTAGTACATAGTATATGAGTGAGTTGCACTGAAAAACTTAGAATATAAGAAACGCACAGTGTAGTACATAGTATATGAGTGAGTTGCACTCAAAAACTTAGAATATAAGAAACGCACAGTGTAGTACATAGTATATGAGTGAGTTGCACTGAAAAACTTAGAATATAAGAAACGCACAGTGTAGTACATAGTATATGAGTGAGTTGCACTCAAAAACTTAGAATATAAGAAACGCACAGTGTAGTACATAGTATATGAGTGAGTTGCACTGAAAAACTTAGAATATAAGAAACGCACAGTGTAGTACATAGTATATGAGTGAGTTGCACTGAAAAACTTAGAATTTCCTGAAAAACCCGCATTACACGAAATGCACAGTGTAGTACATAGTATATGAGTGAGTTGCACTGAAAAACTCAGGATATAAGAAACGCACAGTGTAGTACATAGTATATGAGTGAGTTGCACTGAAAAACTTAGAATATAAGAAACGCACAGTGTAGTCCATAGTATATGAGTGAGTTGCACTGAAAAACTTAGAATATAAGAAACGCACAGTGTAGTACATAGTATATGAGTGAGTTGCACTGAAAAACGTAGAATATAAGAAACGCACAGTGTAGTACATAGTATATGAGTGAGTTGCACTGAAAAACTTAGAATATAAGAAACGCACAGTGTAGTACATAGTATATGAGTGAGTTGCACTGAAAAACTTAGAATTTAAGAAACGCACAGTGTAGTACATAGTATATGAGTGAGTTGCACTGAAAAACTTAGAATATAAGAAACGCACAGTGTAGTACATAGTATATGAGTGAGTTGTACTGAAAAACTTAGAATATAAGAAACGCACAGTGTAGTACATAGTATATGAGTGAGTTGCACTGAAAAACTTAGAATTTAAGAAACGCACAGTGTAGTACATAGTATATGAGTGAGTTGCACTGAAAAACTTAGAATATAAGAAACGCACAGTGTAGTACATAGTATATGAGTGAGTTGCACTGAAAAACTTAGAATATAAGAAACGCACAGTGTAGTACATAGTATATGAGTGAGTTGCACTGAAAAACTTAGAATATAAGAAACACACAGTGTAGTACATAGTATATGAGTGAGTTGCACTGAAAAACTTAGAATATAAGAAACGCACAGTGTAGTACATAGTATATGAGTGAGTTGCACTGAAAAACTTAGAATTTAGAGAAACGCACAGTGTAGTACATAGTATATGAGTGAGTTGCACTGAAAAACTTAGAATATAAGAAACGCACAGTGTAGTACATAGTATATGAGTGAGTTGCACTGAAAAACGTAGAATATAAGAAACGACAGTGTAGTACATAGTATATGAGGGAGTTGCACTGAAAAACTTAGAATATAAGAAACGCACAGTGTAGTACATAGTATATGAGTGAGTTGCACTGAAAAACTTAGAATATAAGAAACGCACAGTGTAGTACATAGTATATGAGTGAGTTGCACTCAAAAACTTAGAATATAAGAAACGCACAGTGTAGTACATAGTATATGAGTGAGTTGCACTGAAAAACTTAGAATATAAGAAACGCACAGTGTAGTACATAGTATATGAGTGAGTTGCACTCAAAAACTTAGAATATAAGAAACGCACAGTGTAGTACATAGTATATGAGTGAGTTGCACTGAAAAACTTAGAATATAAGAAACCCACAGTGTAGTACATAGTATATGAGTGAGTTGCACTGAAAAACTTAGAATTTCCTGAAAAACCCGCATTACACGAAATGCACAGTGTAGTACATAGTATATGAGTGAGTTGCACTGAAAAACTCAGGATATAAGAAACGCACAGTGTAGTACATAGTATATGAGTGAGTTGCACTGAAAAACTTAGAATATAAGAAACGCACAGTGTAGTCCATAGTATATGAGTGAGTTGCACTGAAAAACTTAGAATATAAGAAACGCACAGTGTAGTACATAGTATATGAGTGAGTTGCACTGAAAAACGTAGAATATAAGAAACGCACAGTGTAGTACATAGTATATGAGTGAGTTGCACTGAAAAACTTAGAATATAAGAAACGCACAGTGTAGTACATAGTATATGAGTGAGTTGCACTGAAAAACTTAGAATTTAAGAAACGCACAGTGTAGTACATAGTATATGAGTGAGTTGCACTGAAAAACTTAGAATATAAGAAACGCACAGTGTAGTACATAGTATATGAGTGAGTTGTACTGAAAAACTTAGAATATAAGAAACGCACAGTGTAGTACATAGTATATGAGTGAGTTGCACTGAAAAACTTAGAATTTAAGAAACGCACAGTGTAGTACATAGTATATGAGTGAGTTGCACTGAAAAACTTAGAATATAAGAAACGCACAGTGTAGTACATAGTATATGAGTGAGTTGCACTGAAAAACTTAGAATATAAGAAACGCACAGTGTAGTACATAGTATATGAGTGAGTTGCACTGAAAAACTTAGAATATAAGAAACACACAGTGTAGTACATAGTATATGAGTGAGTTGCACTGAAAAACTTAGAATATAAGAAACGCACAGTGTAGTACATAGTATATGAGTGAGTTGCACTGAAAAACTTAGAATTTAGAGAAACGCACAGTGTAGTACATAGTATATGAGTGAGTTGCACTGAAAAACTTAGAATATAAGAAACGCACAGTGTAGTACATAGTATATGAGTGAGTTGCACTGAAAAACGTAGAATATAAGAAACGACAGTGTAGTACATAGTATATGAGGGAGTTGCACTGAAAAACTTAGAATATAAGAAACGCACAGTGTAGTACATAGTATATGAGTGAGTTGCACTGAAAAACTTAGAATTTAAGAAACGCACAGTGTAGTACATAGTATATGAGTGAGTTGCACTGAAAAACTTAGAATATAAAAAACGCACAGTGTAGTACATAGTATATGAGTGAGTTGCACTGAAAAACTTAGAATATAAGAAACGCACAGTGTAGTACATAGTATATGAGTGAGTTGCACTGAAAAACTTAGAATATAAGAAACGCACAGTGTAGTACATAGTATATGAGTGAGTTGCACTGAAAAACTTAGAATATAAGAAACGCACAGTGTAGTACATAGTATATGAGTGAGTTGCACTGAAAAACTTAGAATATAAGAAACGCACAGTGTAGTACATAGTATATGAGTGAGTTGCACTGAAAAACTCTAGAATATAAGAAACGCACAGTGTAGTACATAGTATATGAGTGAGTTGCACTGAAAAACTTAGAATATAAGAAACGCACAGTGTAGTACATAGTATATGAGTGAGTTGCACTGAAAAACTTAGAATATAAGAAACGCACAGTGTAGTACATAGTATATGAGTGAGTTGCACTGAAAAACTTAGAATATAAGAAACGCACAGTGTAGTACATAGTATATGAGTGAGTTGCACTGAAAAACTTAGAATATAAGAAACGCACAGTGTAGTACATAGTATATGAGTGAGTTGCACTGAAAAACTTAGAATATAAGAAACGCACAGTGTAGTACATAGTATATGAGTGAGTTGCACTGAAAAACTTAGAATATAAGAAACGCACAGTGTAGTACATAGTATATGAGTGAGTTGCACTGAAAAACTTAGAATATAAGAAACGCACAGTGTAGTACATAGTATATGAGTGAGTTGCACTGAAAAACTTAGAATATAAGAAACGCACAGTGTAGTACATAGTATATGAGTGAGTTGCACTGAAAAACTTAGAATATAAGAAACGCACAGTGTAGTACATAGTATATGAGTGAGTTGCACTGAAAAACTTAGAATTTACTGAAAAACCCGCATTACACGAAATGCACAGTGTAGTACATAGTATATGAGTGAGTTGCACTGAAAAACTTAGAATATAAGAAACGCACAGTGTAGTACATAGTATATGAGTGAGTTGCACTGAAAAACTTAGAATATAAGAAACGCACAGTGTAGTACATAGTATATGAGTGAGTTGCACTCAAAAACTTAGAATATAAGAAACGCACAGTGTAGTACATAGTATATGAGTGAGTTGCACTGAAAAACTTAGAATATAAGAAACGCACAGTGTAGTACATAGTATATGAGTGAGTTGCACTGAAAAACTTAGAATATAAGAAACGCACAGTGTAGTACATAGTATATGAGTGAGTTGCACTGAAAAACTTAGAATATAAGAAACGCACAGTGTAGTACATAGTATATGAGTGAGTTGCACTGAAAAACTTAGAATATAAGAAACGCACAGTGTAGTACATAGTATATGAGTGAGTTGCACTGAAAAACTTAGAATTTACTGAAAAACCCGCATTACACGAAATGCACAGTGTAGTACATAGTATATGAGTGAGTTGCACTGAAAAACTCTAGAATATAAGAAACGCACAGTGTAGTACATAGTATATGAGTGAGTTGCACTGAAAAACTTAGAATATAAGAAACGCACAGTGTAGTACATAGTATATGAGTGAGTTGCACTGAAAAACTTAGAATATAAGAAACGCACAGTGTAGTACATAGTATATGAGTGAGTTGCACTCAAAAACTTAGAATATAAGAAACGCACAGTGTAGTACATAGTATATGAGTGAGTTGCACTGAAAAACTTAGAATATAAGAAACGCACAGTGTAGTACATAGTATATGAGTGAGTTGCACTCAAAAACTTAGAATATAAGAAACGCACAGTGTAGTACATAGTATATGAGTGAGTTGCACTGAAAAACTTAGAATATAAGAAACGCACAGTGTAGTACATAGTATATGAGTGAGTTGCACTGAAAAACTTAGAATTTCCTGAAAAACCCGCATTACACGAAATGCACAGTGTAGTACATAGTATATGAGTGAGTTGCACTGAAAAACTCAGGATATAAGAAACGCACAGTGTAGTACATAGTATATGAGTGAGTTGCACTGAAAAACTTAGAATATAAGAAACGCACAGTGTAGTCCATAGTATATGAGTGAGTTGCACTGAAAAACTTAGAATATAAGAAACGCACAGTGTAGTACATAGTATATGAGTGAGTTGCACTGAAAAACGTAGAATATAAGAAACGCACAGTGTAGTACATAGTATATGAGTGAGTTGCACTGAAAAACTTAGAATATAAGAAACGCACAGTGTAGTACATAGTATATGAGTGAGTTGCACTGAAAAACTTAGAATTTAAGAAACGCACAGTGTAGTACATAGTATATGAGTGAGTTGCACTGAAAAACTTAGAATATAAGAAACGCACAGTGTAGTACATAGTATATGAGTGAGTTGTACTGAAAAACTTAGAATATAAGAAACGCACAGTGTAGTACATAGTATATGAGTGAGTTGCACTGAAAAACTTAGAATTTAAGAAACGCACAGTGTAGTACATAGTATATGAGTGAGTTGCACTGAAAAACTTAGAATATAAGAAACGCACAGTGTAGTACATAGTATATGAGTGAGTTGCACTGAAAAACTTAGAATATAAGAAACGCACAGTGTAGTACATAGTATATGAGTGAGTTGCACTGAAAAACTTAGAATATAAGAAACACACAGTGTAGTACATAGTATATGAGTGAGTTGCACTGAAAAACTTAGAATATAAGAAACGCACAGTGTAGTACATAGTATATGAGTGAGTTGCACTGAAAAACTTAGAATTTAGAGAAACGCACAGTGTAGTACATAGTATATGAGTGAGTTGCACTGAAAAACTTAGAATATAAGAAACGCACAGTGTAGTACATAGTATATGAGTGAGTTGCACTGAAAAACGTAGAATATAAGAAACGACAGTGTAGTACATAGTATATGAGGGAGTTGCACTGAAAAACTTAGAATATAAGAAACGCACAGTGTAGTACATAGTATATGAGTGAGTTGCACTGAAAAACTTAGAATTTAAGAAACGCACAGTGTAGTACATAGTATATGAGTGAGTTGCACTGAAAAACTTAGAATATAAAAAACGCACAGTGTAGTACATAGTATATGAGTGAGTTGCACTGAAAAACTTAGAATATAAGAAACGCACAGTGTAGTACATAGTATATGAGTGAGTTGCACTGAAAAACTTAGAATATAAGAAACGCACAGTGTAGTACATAGTATATGAGTGAGTTGCACTGAAAAACTTAGAATATAAGAAACGCACAGTGTAGTACATAGTATATGAGTGAGTTGCACTGAAAAACTTAGAATTTACTGAAAAACCCGCATTACACGAAATGCACAGTGTAGTACATAGTATATGAGTGAGTTGCACTGAAAAACTCTAGAATATAAGAAACGCACAGTGTAGTACATAGTATATGAGTGAGTTGCACTGAAAAACTTAGAATATAAGAAACGCACAGTGTAGTACATAGTATATGAGTGAGTTGCACTGAAAAACTTAGAATATAAGAAACGCACAGTGTAGTACATAGTATATGAGTGAGTTGCACTGAAAAACTTAGAATATAAGAAACGCACAGTGTAGAACATAGTATATGAGTGAGTTGCACTGAAAAACTTAGAATATAAGAAACGCACAGTGTAGTACATAGTATATGAGTGAGTTGCACTGAAAAACTTAGAATATAAGAAACGCACAGTGTAGTACATAGTATATGAGTGAGTTGCACTGAAAAACTTAGAATATAAGAAACGCACAGTGTAGTACATAATATATGAGTGAGTTGCACTGAAAAACTTAGAATATAAGAAACGCACAGTGTAGTACATAGTATATGAGTGAGTTGCACTGAAAACCTTAGAATTTACTGAAAAACCCGCATTACACGAAATGCACAGTGTAGTACATAGTATATGAGTGAGTTGCACTGAAAAACTCTAGAATATAAGAAACGCACAGTGTAGTACATAGTATATGAGTGAGTTGCACAGAAAAACTTAGAATATAAGAAACGCACAGTGTAGTACATAGTATATGAGTGAGTTGCACTGAAAAACTTAGAATATAAGAAACGCACAGTGTAGTACATAGTATATGAGTGAGTTGCACTGAAAAACTTAGAATATAAGAAACTCACAGTGTAGTACATAGTATATGAGTGAGTTGCACTGAAAAACTTAGAATATAAGAAACGCACAGTGTAGTACATAGTATATGAGTGAGTTGCACTGAAAAACTTAGAATATAAGAAACGCACAGTGTAGTACATAGTATATGAGTGAGTTGCACTGAAAAACTTAGAATATAAGAAACGCACAGTGTAGTACATAGTATATGAGTGAGTTGCACTGAAAAACTTAGAATATAAGAAACGCACAGTGTAGTACATAGTATATGAGTGAGTTGCACTGAAAAACTTAGAATATAAGAAACGCACAGTGTAGTACATAGTATATGAGTGAGTTGCACTGAAAAACTCTAGAATATAAGAAACGCACAGTGTAGTACATAGTATATGAGTGAGTTGCACTGAAAAACTTAGAATATAAGAAACGCACAGTGTAGTACATAGTATATGAGTGAGTTGCACTGAAAAACTTAGAATATAAGAAACGCACAGTGTAGTACATAGTATATGAGTGAGTTGCACTGAAAAACTTAGAATATAAGAAACGCACAGTGTAGTACATAGTATATGAGTGAGTTGCACTGAAAAACTTAGAATATAAGAAACGCACAGTGTAGTACATAGTATATGAGTGAGTTGCACTGAAAAACTTAGAATATAAGAAACGCACAGTGTAGTACATAGTATATGAGTGAGTTGCACTGAAAAACTTAGAATATAAGAAACGCACAGTGTAGTACATAGTATATGAGTGAGTTGCACTGAAAAACTTAGAATATAAGAAACGCACAGTGTAGTACATAGTATATGAGTGAGTTGCACTGAAAAACTTAGAATATAAGAAACGCACAGTGTAGTACATAGTATATGAGTGAGTTGCACTGAAAAACTTAGAATATAAGAAACGCACAGTGTAGTACATAGTATATGAGTGAGTTGCACTGAAAAACTTAGAATTTACTGAAAAACCCGCATTACACGAAATGCACAGTGTAGTACATAGTATATGAGTGAGTTGCACTGAAAAACTTAGAATATAAGAAACGCACAGTGTAGTACATAGTATATGAGTGAGTTGCACTGAAAAACTTAGAATATAAGAAACGCACAGTGTAGTACATAGTATATGAGTGAGTTGCACTCAAAAACTTAGAATATAAGAAACGCACAGTGTAGTACATAGTATATGAGTGAGTTGCACTGAAAAACTTAGAATATAAGAAACGCACAGTGTAGTACATAGTATATGAGTGAGTTGCACTGAAAAACTTAGAATATAAGAAACGCACAGTGTAGTACATAGTATATGAGTGAGTTGCACTGAAAAACTTAGAATATAAGAAACGCACAGTGTAGTACATAGTATATGAGTGAGTTGCACTGAAAAACTTAGAATATAAGAAACGCACAGTGTAGTACATAGTATATGAGTGAGTTGCACTGAAAAACTTAGAATTTACTGAAAAACCCGCATTACACGAAATGCACAGTGTAGTACATAGTATATGAGTGAGTTGCACTGAAAAACTCTAGAATATAAGAAACGCACAGTGTAGTACATAGTATATGAGTGAGTTGCACTGAAAAACTTAGAATATAAGAAACGCACAGTGTAGTACATAGTATATGAGTGAGTTGCACTGAAAAACTTAGAATATAAGAAACGCACAGTGTAGTACATAGTATATGAGTGAGTTGCACTCAAAAACTTAGAATATAAGAAACGCACAGTGTAGTACATAGTATATGAGTGAGTTGCACTGAAAAACTTAGAATATAAGAAACGCACAGTGTAGTACATAGTATATGAGTGAGTTGCACTCAAAAACTTAGAATATAAGAAACGCACAGTGTAGTACATAGTATATGAGTGAGTTGCACTGAAAAACTTAGAATATAAGAAACGCACAGTGTAGTACATAGTATATGAGTGAGTTGCACTGAAAAACTTAGAATTTCCTGAAAAACCCGCATTACACGAAATGCACAGTGTAGTACATAGTATATGAGTGAGTTGCACTGAAAAACTCAGGATATAAGAAACGCACAGTGTAGTACATAGTATATGAGTGAGTTGCACTGAAAAACTTAGAATATAAGAAACGCACAGTGTAGTCCATAGTATATGAGTGAGTTGCACTGAAAAACTTAGAATATAAGAAACGCACAGTGTAGTACATAGTATATGAGTGAGTTGCACTGAAAAACGTAGAATATAAGAAACGCACAGTGTAGTACATAGTATATGAGTGAGTTGCACTGAAAAACTTAGAATATAAGAAACGCACAGTGTAGTACATAGTATATGAGTGAGTTGCACTGAAAAACTTAGAATTTAAGAAACGCACAGTGTAGTACATAGTATATGAGTGAGTTGCACTGAAAAACTTAGAATATAAGAAACGCACAGTGTAGTACATAGTATATGAGTGAGTTGTACTGAAAAACTTAGAATATAAGAAACGCACAGTGTAGTACATAGTATATGAGTGAGTTGCACTGAAAAACTTAGAATTTAAGAAACGCACAGTGTAGTACATAGTATATGAGTGAGTTGCACTGAAAAACTTAGAATATAAGAAACGCACAGTGTAGTACATAGTATATGAGTGAGTTGCACTGAAAAACTTAGAATATAAGAAACGCACAGTGTAGTACATAGTATATGAGTGAGTTGCACTGAAAAACTTAGAATATAAGAAACACACAGTGTAGTACATAGTATATGAGTGAGTTGCACTGAAAAACTTAGAATATAAGAAACGCACAGTGTAGTACATAGTATATGAGTGAGTTGCACTGAAAAACTTAGAATTTAGAGAAACGCACAGTGTAGTACATAGTATATGAGTGAGTTGCACTGAAAAACTTAGAATATAAGAAACGCACAGTGTAGTACATAGTATATGAGTGAGTTGCACTGAAAAACGTAGAATATAAGAAACGACAGTGTAGTACATAGTATATGAGGGAGTTGCACTGAAAAACTTAGAATATAAGAAACGCACAGTGTAGTACATAGTATATGAGTGAGTTGCACTGAAAAACTTAGAATTTAAGAAACGCACAGTGTAGTACATAGTATATGAGTGAGTTGCACTGAAAAACTTAGAATATAAAAAACGCACAGTGTAGTACATAGTATATGAGTGAGTTGCACTGAAAAACTTAGAATATAAGAAACGCACAGTGTAGTACATAGTATATGAGTGAGTTGCACTGAAAAACTTAGAATATAAGAAACGCACAGTGTAGTACATAGTATATGAGTGAGATGCACTGAAAAACTTAGAATATAAGAAACGCACAGTGTAGTACATAGTATATGAGTGAGTTGCACTGAAAAACTTAGAATATAAGAAACGCACAGTGTAGTACATAGTATATGAGTGAGTTGCACTGAAAAACTTAGAATATAAGAAACGCACAGTGTAGTACATAGTATATGAGTGAGTTGCACTGAAAAACTTAGAATTTACTGAAAAACCCGCATTACACGAAATGCACAGTGTAGTACATAGTATATGAGTGAGTTGCACTGAAAAACTTAGAATATAAGAAACGCACAGTGTAGTACATAGTATATGAGTGAGTTGCACTGAAAAACTTAGAATATAAGAAACGCACAGTGTAGTACATAGTATATGAGTGAGTTGCACTCAAAAACTTAGAATATAAGAAACGCACAGTGTAGTACATAGTATATGAGTGAGTTGCACTGAAAAACTTAGAATATAAGAAACGCACAGTGTAGTACATAGTATATGAGTGAGTTGCACTCAAAAACTTAGAATATAAGAAACGCACAGTGTAGTACATAGTATATGAGTGAGTTGCACTGAAAAACTTAGAATATAAGAAACGCACAGTGTAGTACATAGTATATGAGTGAGTTGCACTGAAAAACTTAGAATATAAGAAACGCACAGTGTAGTACATAGTATATGAGTGAGTTGCACTGAAAAACTTAGAATTTACTGAAAAACCCGCATTACACGAAATGCACAGTGTAGTACATAGTATATGAGTGAGTTGCACTGAAAAACTCTAGAATATAAGAAACGCACAGTGTAGTACATAGTATATGAGTGAGTTGCACTGAAAAACTTAGAATATAAGAAACGCACAGTGTAGTACATAGTATATGAGTGAGTTGAACTGAAAAACTTAGAATATAAGAAACGCACAGTGTAGTACATAGTATATGAGTGAGTTGCACTGAAAAACTTAGAATATAAGAAACGCACAGTGTAGAACATAGTATATGAGTGAGTTGCACTGAAAAACTTAGAATATAAGAAACGCACAGTGTAGTACATAGTATATGAGTGAGTTGCACTGAAAAACTTAGAATATAAGAAACGCACAGTGTAGTACATAGTATATGAGTGAGTTGCACTGAAAAACTTAGAATATAAGAAACGCACAGTGTAGTACATAATATATGAGTGAGTTGCACTGAAAAACTTAGAATATAAGAAACGCACAGTGTAGTACATAGTATATGAGTGAGTTGCACTGAAAAACTTAGAATATAAGAAACGCACAGTGTAGTACATAGTATATGAGTGAGTTGCACTGAAAAACTTAGAATATAAGAAACGCACAGTGTAGTACATAGTATATGAGTGAGTTGCACTGAAAAACTTAGAATATAAGAAACGCACAGTGTAGTACATAGTATATGAGTGAGTTGCACTGAAAAACTTAGAATTTACTGAAAAACCCGCATTACACGAAATGCACAGTGTAGTACATAGTATATGAGTGAGTTGCACTGAAAAACTTAGAATATAAGAAACGCACAGTGTAGTACATAGTAGATGAGTGAGTTGCACTGAAAAACTTAGAATATAAGAAACGCACAGTGTAGTACATAGTATATGAGTGAGTTGCACTGAAAAACTTAGAATATAAGAAACGCACAGTGTAGTACATAGTATATGAGTGAGTTGCACTGAAAAACTTAGAATATAAGAAACGCACAGTGTAGTACATAGTATATGAGTGAGTTGCACTGAAAAACTTAGAATTTAAGAAACGCACAGTGTAGTACATAGTATATGAGTGAGTTGCACTGAAAAACTTAGAATATAAGAAACGCACAGTGTAGTACATAGTATATGAGTGAGTTGCACTGAAAAACTTAGAATATAAGAAACGCACAGTGTAGTACATAGTATATGAGTGAGTTGCACTGAAAAACTTAGAATTTAAGAAACGCACAGTGTAGTACATAGTATATGAGTGAGTTGCACTGAAAAACTTAGAATATAAGAAACGCACAGTGTAGTACATAGTATATGAGTGAGTTGCACTGAAAAACTTAGAATATAAGAAACGCACAGTGTAGTACATAGTATATGAGTGAGTTGCACTGAAAAACTTAGAATATAAGAAACGCACAGTGTAGTACATAGTATATGAGTGAGTTGCACTGAAAAACTTAGAATATAAGAAACGCACAGTGTAGTACATAGTATATGAGTGAGTTGCACTGAAAAACTTAGAATTTACTGAAAAACCCGCATTACACGAAATGCACAGTGTAGTACATAGTATATGAGTGAGTTGCACTGAAAAACTTAGGATATAAGAAACGCACAGTGTAGTACATAGTATATGAGTGAGTTGCACTGAAAAACTTAGAATATAAGAAACGCACAGTGTAGTACATAGTATATGAGTGAGTTGCACTGAAAAACTTAGAATATAAGAAACGCACAGTGTAGTACATAGTATATGAGTGAGTTGCACTGAAAAACTTAGAATATAAGAAACGCACAGTGTAGTACATAGTATATGAGTGAGTTGCACTGAAAAACTTAGAATATAAGAAACGCACAGTGTAGTACATAGTATATGAGTGAGTTGCACTGAAAAACTTAGGATATAAGAAACGCACAGTGTAGTACATAGTATATGAGTGAGTTGCACTGAAAAACTTAGAATATAAGAAACGCACAGTGTAGTACATAGTATATGAGTGAGTTGCACTGAAAAACTTAGAATATAAGAAACGCACAGTGTAGTACATAGTATATGAGTGAGTTGCACTGAAAAACTTAGAATTTACTGAAAAACCCGCATTACACGAAATGCACAGTGTAGTACATAGTATATGAGTGAGTTGCACTGAAAAACTCTAGAATATAAGAAACGCACAGTGTAGTACATAGTATATGAGTGAGTTGCACTGAAAAACTTAGAATATAAGAAACGCACAGTGTAGTACATAGTATATGAGTGAGTTGCACTGAAAAACTTAGAATATAAGAAACGCACAGTGTAGTACATAGTATATGAGTGAGTTGCACTCAAAAACTTAGAATATAAGAAACGCACAGTGTAGTACATAGTATATGAGTGAGTTGCACTGAAAAACTTAGAATATAAGAAACGCACAGTGTAGTACATAGTATATGAGTGAGTTGCACTCAAAAACTTAGAATATAAGAAACGCACAGTGTAGTACATAGTATATGAGTGAGTTGCACTGAAAAACTTAGAATATAAGAAACGCACAGTGTAGTACATAGTATATGAGTGAGTTGCACTGAAAAACTTAGAATTTCCTGAAAAACCCGCATTACACGAAATGCACAGTGTAGTACATAGTATATGAGTGAGTTGCACTGAAAAACTCAGGATATAAGAAACGCACAGTGTAGTACATAGTATATGAGTGAGTTGCACTGAAAAACTTAGAATATAAGAAACGCACAGTGTAGTCCATAGTATATGAGTGAGTTGCACTGAAAAACTTAGAATATAAGAAACGCACAGTGTAGTACATAGTATATGAGTGAGTTGCACTGAAAAACGTAGAATATAAGAAACGCACAGTGTAGTACATAGTATATGAGTGAGTTGCACTGAAAAACTTAGAATATAAGAAACGCACAGTGTAGTACATAGTATATGAGTGAGTTGCACTGAAAAACTTAGAATTTAAGAAACGCACAGTGTAGTACATAGTATATGAGTGAGTTGCACTGAAAAACTTAGAATATAAGAAACGCACAGTGTAGTACATAGTATATGAGTGAGTTGTACTGAAAAACTTAGAATATAAGAAACGCACAGTGTAGTACATAGTATATGAGTGAGTTGCACTGAAAAACTTAGAATTTAAGAAACGCACAGTGTAGTACATAGTATATGAGTGAGTTGCACTGAAAAACTTAGAATATAAGAAACGCACAGTGTAGTACATAGTATATGAGTGAGTTGCACTGAAAAACTTAGAATATAAGAAACGCACAGTGTAGTACATAGTATATGAGTGAGTTGCACTGAAAAACTTAGAATATAAGAAACACACAGTGTAGTACATAGTATATGAGTGAGTTGCACTGAAAAACTTAGAATATAAGAAACGCACAGTGTAGTACATAGTATATGAGTGAGTTGCACTGAAAAACTTAGAATTTAGAGAAACGCACAGTGTAGTACATAGTATATGAGTGAGTTGCACTGAAAAACTTAGAATATAAGAAACGCACAGTGTAGTACATAGTATATGAGTGAGTTGCACTGAAAAACGTAGAATATAAGAAACGACAGTGTAGTACATAGTATATGAGGGAGTTGCACTGAAAAACTTAGAATATAAGAAACGCACAGTGTAGTACATAGTATATGAGTGAGTTGCACTGAAAAACTTAGAATTTAAGAAACGCACAGTGTAGTACATAGTATATGAGTGAGTTGCACTGAAAAACTTAGAATATAAAAAACGCACAGTGTAGTACATAGTATATGAGTGAGTTGCACTGAAAAACTTAGAATATAAGAAACGCACAGTGTAGTACATAGTATATGAGTGAGTTGCACTGAAAAACTTAGAATATAAGAAACGCATAGTGTAGTACATAGTATATGAGTGAGATGCACTGAAAAACTTAGAATATAAGAAACGCACAGTGTAGTACATAGTATATGAGTGAGTTGCACTGAAAAACTTAGAATATAAGAAACGCACAGTGTAGTACATAGTATATGAGTGAGTTGCACTGAAAAACTTAGAATATAAGAAACGCACAGTGTAGTACATAGTATATGAGTGAGTTGCACTGAAAAACTTAGAATATAAGAAACGCACAGTGTAGTACATAGTATATGAGTGAGTTGCACTGAAAAACTTAGAATATAAGAAACGCACAGTGTAGTACATAGTATATGAGTGAGTTGCACTGAAAAACTTAGAATATAAGAAACGCACAGTGTAGTACATAGTATATGAGTGAGTTGCACTCAAAAACTTAGAATATAAGAAACGCACAGTGTAGTACATAGTATATGAGTGAGTTGCACTGAAAAACTTAGAATATAAGAAACGCACAGTGTAGTACATAGTATATGAGTGAGTTGCACTGAAAAACTTAGAATATAAGAAACGCACAGTGTAGTACATAGTATATGAGTGAGTTGCACTGAAAAACTTAGAATTTACTGAAAAACCCGCATTACACGAAATGCACAGTGTAGTACATAGTATATGAGTGAGTTGCACTGAAAAACTCTAGAATATAAGAAACGCACAGTGTAGTACATAGTATATGAGTGAGTTGCACTGAAAAACTTAGAATATAAGAAACGCACAGTGTAGTACATAGTATATGAGTGAGTTGCACTGAAAAACTTAGAATATAAGAAACGCACAGTGTAGTACATAGTATATGAGTGAGTTGCACTGAAAAACTTAGAATATAAGAAACGCACAGTGTAGAACATAGTATATGAGTGAGTTGCACTGAAAAACTTAGAATATAAGAAACGCACAGTGTAGTACATAGTATATGAGTGAGTTGCACTGAAAAACTTAGAATATAAGAAACGCACAGTGTAGTACATAGTATATGAGTGAGTTGCACTGAAAAACTTAGAATATAAGAAACGCACAGTGTAGTACATAATATATGAGTGAGTTGCACTGAAAAACTTAGAATATAAGAAACGCACAGTGTAGTACATAGTATATGAGTGAGTTGCACTGAAAAACTTAGAATATAAGAAACGCACAGTGTAGTACATAGTATATGAGTGAGTTGCACTGAAAAACTTAGAATATAAGAAACGCACAGTGTAGTACATTATATATGAGTGAGTTGCACTGAAAAACTTAGAATATAAGAAACGCACAGTGTAGTACATAGTATATGAGTGAGTTGCACTGAAAAACTTAGAATTTACTGAAAAACCCGCATTACACGAAATGCACAGTGTAGTACATAGTATATGAGTGAGTTGCACTGAAAAACTTAGAATATAAGAAACGCACAGTGTAGTACATAGTAGATGAGTGAGTTGCACTGAAAAACTTAGAATATAAGAAACGCACAGTGTAGTACATAGTATATGAGTGAGTTGCACTGAAAAACTTAGAATATAAGAAACGCACAGTGTAGTACATAGTATATGAGTGAGTTGCACTGAAAAACTTAGAATATAAGAAACGCACAGTGTAGTACATAGTATATGAGTGAGTTGCACTGAAAAACTTAGAATTTAAGAAACGCACAGTGTAGTACATAGTATATGAGTGAGTTGCACTGAAAAACTTAGAATATAAGAAACGCACAGTGTAGTACATAGTATATGAGTGAGTTGCACTGAAAAACTTAGAATATAAGAAACGCACAGTGTAGTACATAGTATATGAGTGAGTTGCACTGAAAAACTTAGAATTTAAGAAACGCACAGTGTAGTACATAGTATATGAGTGAGTTGCACTGAAAAACTTAGAATATAAGAAACGCACAGTGTAGTACATAGTATATGAGTGAGTTGCACTGAAAAACTTAGAATATAAGAAACGCACAGTGTAGTACATAGTATATGAGTGAGTTGCACTGAAAAACTTAGAATATAAGAAACGCACAGTGTAGTACATAGTATATGAGTGAGTTGCACTGAAAAACTTAGAATATAAGAAACGCACAGTGTAGTACATAGTATATGAGTGAGTTGCACTGAAAAACTTAGAATTTACTGAAAAACCCGCATTACACGAAATGCACAGTGTAGTACATAGTATATGAGTGAGTTGCACTGAAAAACTTAGGATATAAGAAACGCACAGTGTAGTACATAGTATATGAGTGAGTTGCACTGAAAAACTTAGAATATAAGAAACGCACAGTGTAGTACATAGTATATGAGTGAGTTGCACTGAAAAACTTAGAATATAAGAAACGCACAGTGTAGTACATAGTATATGAGTGAGTTGCACTGAAAAACTTAGAATATAAGAAACGCACAGTGTAGTACATAGTATATGAGTGAGTTGCACTGAAAAACTTAGAATATAAGAAACGCACAGTGTAGTACATAGTATATGAGTGAGTTGCACTGAAAAACTTAGAATATAAGAAACGCACAGTGTAGTACATAGTATATGAGTGAGTTGCACTGAAAAACTTAGAATATAAGAAACGCACAGTGTAGTACATAGTATATGAGTGAGTTGCACTGAAAAACTTAGAATTTACTGAAAAACCCGCATTACACGAAATGCACAGTGTAGTACATAGTATATGAGTGAGTTGCACTGAAAAACTCTAGAATATAAGAAACGCACAGTGTAGTACATAGTATATGAGTGAGTTGCACTGAAAAACTTAGAATATAAGAAACGCACAGTGTAGTACATAGTATATGAGTGAGTTGCACTGAAAAACTTAGAATATAAGAAACGCACAGTGTAGTACATAGTATATGAGTGAGTTGCACTGAAAAACTTAGAATATAAGAAACGCACAGTGTAGAACATAGTATATGAGTGAGTTGCACTGAAAAACATAGAATATAAGAAACGCACAGTGTAGTACATAGTATATGAGTGAGTTGCACTGAAAAACTTAGAATATAAGAAACGCACAGTGTAGTACATAGTATATGAGTGAGTTGCACTGAAAAACTTAGAATATAAGAAACGCACAGTGTAGTACATAGTATATGAGTGAGTTGCACTGAAAAACTTAGAATATAAGAAACGCACAGTGTAGTACATAGTATATGAGTGAGTTGCACTGAAAAACTTAGAATATAAGAAACGCACAGTGTAGTACATAGTATATGAGTGAGTTGCACTGAAAAACTTAGAATATAAAAAACGCACAGTGTAGTACATAGTATATGAGTGAGTTGCACTGAAAAACTTAGAATATAAGAAACGCACAGTGTAGTACATAGTATATGAGTGAGTTGCACTGAAAAACTTAGAATATAAGAAACGCACAGTGTAGTACATAGTATATGAGTGAGTTGCACTGAAAAACTTAGAATATAAGAAACGCACAGTGTAGTACATAGTATATGAGTGAGTTGCACTGAAAAACTTAGAATATAAGAAACGCACAGTGTAGTACATAGTATATGAGTGAGTTGCACTGAAAAACTTAGAATATAAGAAACGCACAGTGTAGTACTTAGTATATGAGTGAGTTGCACTGAAAAACTTAGAATTTAAGAAACGCACAGTGTAGTACATAGTATATGAGTGAGTTGCACTGAAAAACTTAGAATATAAGAAACGCACAGTGTAGTACATAGTATATGAGTGAGTTGCACTGAAAACCTTAGAATTTACTGAAAAACCCGCATTACACGAAATGCACAGTGTAGTACATAGTATATGAGTGAGTTGCACTGAAAAACTCTAGAATATAAGAAACTCACAGTGTAGTACATAGTATATGAGTGAGTTGCACTGAAAAACTTAGAATATAAGAAACGCACAGTGTAGTACATAGTATATGAGTGAGTTGCACTGAAAAACTTAGAATATAAGAAACGCACAGTGTAGTACATAATATATGAGTGAGTTGCACTGAAAAACTTAGAATATAAGAAACGCACAGTGTAGTACATAGTATATGAGTGAGTTGCACTGAAAAACTTAGAATATAAGAAACGCACAGTGTAGTACATAGTATATGAGTGAGTTGCACTGAAAAACTTAGAATATAAGAAACGCACAGTGTAGTACATAGTATATGAGTGAGTTGCACTGAAAAACTTAGAATATAAGAAACGCACAGTGTAGTACATAGTATATGAGTGAGTTGCACTGAAAAACTTAGAATATAAGAAACGCACAGTGTAGTACATAGTATATGAGTGAGTTGCACTGAAAAACTTAGAATATAAGAAACGCACAGTGTAGTACATAGTATATGAGTGAGTTGCATTGAAAAACTTAGAATATAAGAAACGCACAGTGTAGTGCATAGTATATGAGTGAGTTGCACTGAAAAACTTAGAATATAAGAAACGCACAGTGTAGTACATAGTATATGAGTGAGTTGCACTGAAAAACTTAGAATATAAGAAACGCACAGTGTAGTAAATAGTATATGAGTGAGTTGCACTGAAAAACTTAGAATATAAGAAACGCACAGTGTAGTACATAGTATATGAGTGAGTTGCACTGAAAAACTTAGAATATAAGAAACTCACAGTGTAGTACATAGTATATGAGTGAGTTGCACTGAAAAACTTAGAATATAAGAAACGCACAGTGTAGTACATAGTATATGAGTGAGTTGCACTGAAAAACTTAGAATTTACTGAAAAACCCGCATTACACGAAATGCACAGTGTAGTACATAGTATATGAGTGAGTTGCACTGAAAAACTTAGAATATAAGAAACGCACAGTGTAGTACATAGTATATGAGTGAGTTGCACTGAAAAACTTAGAATATAAGAAACGCACAGTGTAGTACATAGTATATGAGTGAGTTGCACTGAAAAACTTAGAATATAAGAAACGCACAGTGTAGTACATAGTATATGAGTGAGTTGCACTGAAAAACTTAGAATATAAGAAACGCACAGTGTAGTACATAGTATATGAGTGAGTTGCACTGAAAAACTTAGAATTTAGAGAAACGCACAGTGTAGTGCATAGTATATGAGTGAGTTGCACTGAAAAACTTAGAATATAAGAAACGCACAGTGTAGTACATAGTATATGAGTGAGTTGCACTGAAAAACTTAGAATATAAGAAACGCACAGTGTAGTACATAGTATATGAGAGAGTTGCACTGAAAAACTTAGAATATAAGAAACGCACAGTGTAGTACATAGTATATGAGTGAGTTGCACTGAAAAACTTAGAATTTACTGAAAAACCCGCATTACACGAAATGCACAGTGTAGTACATAGTATATGAGTGAGTTGCACTGAAAAACTTGGAATATAAGAAACGCACAGTGTAGTACATAGTATATGAGTGAGTTGCACTGAAAATCTTAGAATATAAGAAACGCACAGTGTAGTACATAGTATATGAGTGAGTTGCACTGAAAAACTTAGAATATAAGAAACGCACAGTGTAGTACATAGTATATGAGTGAGTTGCACTGAAAAACTTAGAATATAAGAAACGCACAGTGTAGTACATAGTATATGAGTGAGTTGCACTGAAAAACTTAGAATATAAGAAACGCACAGTGTAGTACATAGTATATGAGTGAGTTGCACTGAAAAACTTAGAATATAAGAAACGCACAGTGTAGTACATAGTATATGAGTGAGTTGCACTGAAAAACTTAGAATATAAGAAACGCACAGTGTAGTACATAGTATATGAGTGAGTTGCACTGAAAAACTTAGAATTTAGAGAAACGCACAGTGTAGTACATAGTATATGAGTGAGTTGCACTGAAAAACTTCGAATTTAGAGAAACGCACAGTGTAGTACATAGTATATGAGTGAGTTGCACTGAAAAACTTAGGATATAAGAAACGCACAGTGTAGTACATAGTATATGAGTGAGTTGCACTGAAAAACTTAGAATATAAGAAACGCACAGTGTAGTACATTGTATATGAGTGAGTTGCACTGAAAAACTTAGAATTTAAGAAACGCACAGTGTAGTACATAGTATATGAGTGAGTTGCACTGAAAAACTTAGAATATAAGAAACGCACAGTGTAGTACATAGTATATGAGTGAGTTGCACTGAAAAACTTAGAATATAAGAAACGCACAGTGTAGTACATAGTATATGAGTGAGTTGCACTGAAAAACTTAGAATATAAGAAACGCACAGTGTAGTACATAGTATATGAGTGAGTTGCACTGAAAAACTTAGAATTTAGAGAAACGCACAGTGTAGTACATAGTATATGAGTGAGTTGCACTGAAAAACTTAGAATATAAGAAACGCACAGTGTAGTACATAGTATATGAGTGAGTTGCACTGAAAAACTTAGAATATAAGAAACGCACAGTGTAGTACATAGTATATGAGTGAGTTGCACTGAAAAACTTAGAATTTACTGAAAAACCCGCATTACACGAAATGCACAGTGTAGTACATAGTATATGAGTGAGTTGCACTGAAAACTTAGAATATAAGAAACGCACAGTGTAGTACATAGTATATGAGTGAGTTGCACTGAAAAACTTAGAATATAAGAAACGCACAGTGTAGTACATAGTATATGAGTGAGTTGCACTGAAAAACTTAGAATATAAGAAACGCACAGTGTAGTACATAGTATATGAGTGAGTTGCACTGAAAAACTTAGAATATAAGAAACACACAGTGTAGTACATAGTATATGAGTGAGTTGCACTGAAAAACTTAGAATATAAGAAACGCACAGTGTAGTACATAGTATATGAGTGAGTTGCACTGAAAAACTTAGAATATAAGAAACGCACAGTGTAGTACATAGTATATGAGTGAGTTGCACTGAAAAACTTAGAATTTAGAGAAACGCACAGTGTAGTACATAGTATATGAGTGAGTTGCACTGAAAAACTTAGAATATAAGAAACGCACAGTGTAGTACATAGTATATGAGTGAGTTGCACTGAAAAACTTAGAATATAAGAAACGCACAGTGTAGTACATTGTATATGAGTGAGTTGCACTGAAAAACTTAGAATAAAAGAAACGCACAGTGTAGTACATAGTATATGAGTGAGTTGCACTGAAAAACTTAGAATTTACTGAAAAACCCGCATTACACGAAATGCACAGTGTAGTACATAGTATATGAGTGAGTTGCACTGAAAAACTTGGAATATAAGAAACGCACAGTGTAGTACATAGTATATGAGTGAGTTGCACTGAAAAACTTAGAATATAAGAAACGCACAGTGTAGTACATAGTATATGAGTGAGTTGCACTGAAAAACTTAGAATATAAGAAACGCACAGTGTAGTACATAGTATATGAGTGAGTTGCACTGAAAAACTTAGAATATAAGAAACGCACAGTGTAGTACATAGTATATGAGTGAGTTGCACTGAAAAACTTAGAATATAAGAAACGCACAGTGTAGTACATAGTATATGAGTGAGTTGCACTGAAAAACTTAGAATATAAGAAACGCACAGTGTAGTACATAGTATATGAGTGAGTTGCACTGAAAAACTTAGAATATAAGAAACGCACAGTGTAGTACATAGTATATGAGTGAGTTGCACTGAAAAACTTAGAATATAAGAAACGCACAGTGTAGTACATAGTATATGAGTGAGTTGCACTGAAAAACTTAGAATTTACTGAAAAACTCGCATTACACGAAATGCACAGTGTAGTACATAGTATATGAGTGAGTTGCACTGAAAACTTAGAATATAAGAAACGCACAGTGTAGTACATAGTATATGAGTGAGTTGCACTGAAAAACTTAGAATATAAGAAACGCACAGTGTAGTACATAGTATATGAGTGAGTTGCACTGAAAAACTTCGAATTTAGAGAAACGCACAGTGTAGTACATAGTATATGAGTGAGGTGCACTGAAAAACTTAGGATATAAGAAACGCACAGTGTAGTACATAGTATATGAGTGAGTTGCACTGAAAAACTTAGAATATAAGAAACGCACAGTGTAGTACATTGTATATGAGTGAGTTGCACTGAAAAACTTAGAATTTAAGAAACGCACAGTGTAGTACATAGTATATGAGTGAGTTGCACTGAAAAACTTAGAATATAAGAAACGCACAGTGTAGTACATAGTATATGAGTGAGTTGCACTGAAAAACTTAGAATATAAGAAACGCACAGTGTAGTACATAGTATATGAGTGAGTTGCACTGAAAAACTTAGAATATAAGAAACGCACAGTGTAGTACATAGTATATGAGTGAGTTGCACTGAAAAACTTAGAATATAAGAAACGCACAGTGTAGTACATAGTATATGAGTGAGTTGCACTGAAAAACTTAGAATATAAGAAACGCACAGTGTAGTACATAGTATATGAGTGAGTTGCACTGAAAAACTTAGAATATAAGAAACGCACAGTGTAGTACATAGTATATGAGTGAGTTGCACTGAAAAACTTAGAATATAAGAAACGCACAGTGTAGTACATAGTATATGAGTGAGTTGCACTGAAAAACTTAGAATATAAGAAACGCACAGTGTAGTACATAGTATATGAGTGAGTTGCACTGAAAAACTTAGAATATAAGAAACGCACAGTGTAGTACATAGTATATGAGTGAGTTGCACTGAAAAACTTAGAATTTACTGAAAAACCCGCATTACACGAAATGCACAGTGTAGTACATAGTATATGAGTGAGTTGCACTGAAAACTTAGAATATAAGAAACGCACAGTGTAGTACATAGTATATGAGTGAGTTGCACTGAAAAACTTAGAATATAAGAAACGCACAGTGTAGTACATAGTATATGAGTGAGTTGCACTGAAAAACTTAGAATATAAGAAACGCACAGTGTAGTACATAGTATATGAGTGAGTTGCACTGAAAAACTTAGAATATAAGAAACGCACAGTGTAGTACATAGTATATGAGTGAGTTGCACTGAAAAACTTAGAATATAAGAAACGCACACTGTAGTACATAGTATATGAGTGAGTTGCACTGAAAAACTTAGAATATAAGAAACGCACAGTGTAGTACATAGTATATGAGTGAGTTGCACTGAAAAACTTAGAATTTAGAGAAATGCACAGTGTAGTACATAGTATATGAGTGAGTTGCACTGAAAAACTTAGAATATAAGAAACGCACAGTGTAGTACATAGTATATGAGTGAGTTGCACTGAAAAACTTAGAATATAAGAAACGCACAGTGTAGTACATAGTATATGAGTGAGTTGCATTGAAAAACTTAGAATATAAGTAACGCACGGTGTAGTACATAGTATATGAGTGAGTTGCACTGAAAAACTTAGAATATAAGAAACGCACAGTGTAGTACATAGTATATGAGTGAGTTGCACTGAAAAACTTAGAATATAAGAAACGCACAGTGTAGTACATAGTATATGAGTGAGTTGCACTGAAAAAATTAGAATTTACTGAAAAACCCGCATTACACGAAATGCACAGTGTAGTACATAGTATATGAGTGAGTTGCACTGAAAACTTAGAATATAAGAAACGCACAGTGTAGTACATAGTATATGAGTGAGTTGCACTGAAAAACTTAGAATATAAGAAACGCACAGTGTAGTACATAGTATATGAGTGAGTTGCACTGAAAAACTTAGAATATAAGAAACGCACAGTGTAGTACATAGTATATGAGTGAGTTGCACTGAAAAACTTAGAATATAAGAAACGCACAGTGTAGTACATAGTATATGAGTGAGTTGCACTGAAAAACTTAGAATATAAGAAACGCATAGTGTAGTACATAGTATATGAGTGAGTTGCACTGAAAAACTTAGAATATAAGAAACGCACAGTGTAGTACATAGTATATGAGTGAGTTGCACTGAAAAACTTAGAATATAAGAAACGCACAGTGTAGTACATAGTATATGAGTGAGTTGCACTGAAAAACTTAGAATATAAGAAACGCACAGTGTAGTACATAGTATATGAGTGAGTTGCACTGAAAAACTTAGAATATAAGAAACGCACAGTGTAGTACATAGTATATGAGTGAGTTGCACTGAAAAACTTAGAATATAGGAAACGCACAGTGTAGTCCATAGTATATGAGTGAGTTGCACTGAAAAACTTAGAATTTACTGAAAAACCCGCATTACACGAAATGCACAGTGTAGTACATAGTATATGAGTGAGTTGCACTGAAAAACTTAGAATATAAGAAACGCACAGTGTAGTACATAGTATATGAGTGAGTTGCACTGAAAAACTTAGAATATAAGAAACGCACAGTGTAGTACATAGTATATGAGTGAGTTGCACTGAAAAACTTAGAATATAAGAAACACACAGTGTAGTACATAGTATATGAGTGAGTTGCACTGAAAAACTTAGAATTTACTGAAAAACCCGCATTACACGAAATGCACAGTGTAGTACATAGTATATGAGTGAGTTGCACTGAAAAACTTAGAATATAAGAAACGCACAGTGTAGTACATAGTATATGAGTGAGTTGCACTGAAAAACTTAGAATATAAGAAACGCACAGTGTAGTACATAGTATATGAGTGAGTTGCACTGAAAAACTTAGAATATAAGAAACGCACAGTGTAGTACATAGTATATGAGTGAGTTGCACTGAAAAACTTAGAATATAGAAACGCACAGTGTAGTACATAGTATATGAGTGAGTTGCACTGAAAAACTTAGAATATAAGAAACGCACAGTGTAGTACATAGTATATGAGTGAGTTGCACTGAAAAACTTAGAATATAAGAAACGCACAGTGTAGTACATAGTATATGAGTGAGTTGCACTGAAAAACTTAGAATATAAGAAACGCACAGTGTAGTACATAGTATATGAGTGAGTTGCACTGAAAAACTTAGAATTTACTGAAAAACCCGCATTACACGAAATGCACAGTGTAGTACATAGTATATGAGTGAGTTGCACTGAAAAACTTAGAATATAAGAAACGCACAGTGTAGTACATAGTATATGAGTGAGTTGCACTGAAAAACTTAGAATATAAGAAACGCACAGTGTAGTACATAGTATATGAGTGAGTTGCACTGAAAAACTTAGAATATAAGAAACGCACAGTGTAGTACATAGTATATGAGTGAGTTGCACTGAAAAACTTAGAATATAAGAAACGCACAGTGTAGTACATAGTATATGAGTGAGTTGCACTGAAAAACGTAGAATTTAAGAAACGCACAGTGTAGTACATAGTATATGAGTGAGTTGCACTGAAAAACTTAGAATATAAGAAACGCACAGTGTAGTACATAGTATATGAGTGAGTTGCACTGAAAAACTTAGAATATAAGTAACGCACAGTGTAGTACATAGTATATGAGTGAGTTGCACTGAAAAACTTAGAATTTAAGAAACGCACAGTGTAGTACATAGTATATGAGTGAGTTGCACTGAAAAACTTAGAATATAAGAAACGCACAGTGTAGTACATAGTATATGAGTGAGTTGCACTGAAAAACTTAGAATATAAGAAACGCACAGTGTAGTACATAGTATATGAGTGAGTTGCACTGAAAAACTTAGAATATAAGAAACACACAGTGTAGTACATAGTATATGAGTGAGTTGCACTGAAAAACTTAGAATATAAGAAACGCACAGTGTAGTACATAGTATATGAGTGAGTTGCACTGAAAAACTTAGAATATAAGAAACGCACAGTGTAGTACATAGTATATGAGTGAGTTGCACTGAAAAACTTAGAATTTAGAGAAACGCACAGTGTAGTACATAGTATATGAGTGAGTTGCACTGAAAAACTTAGAATATAAGAAACGCACAGTGTAGTACATAGTATATGAGTGAGTTGCACTGAAAAACTTAGAATATAAGAAACGCACAGTGTAGTACATAGTATATGAGTGAGTTGCACTGAAAAACTTAGAATTTACTGAAAAACCCGCATTACACGAAATGCACAGTGTAGTACATAGTATATGAGTGAGTTGCACTGAAAAACTTGGAATATAAGAAACGCACAGTGTAGTACATAGTATATGAGTGAGTTGCACTGAAAAACTTAGAATATAAGAAACGCACAGTGTAGTACATAGTATATGAGTGAGTTGCACTGAAAAACTTAGAATATAAGAAACGCACAGTGTAGTACATAGTATATGAGTGAGTTGCACTGAAAAACTTAGAATATAAGAAACGCACAGTGTAGTACATAGTATATGAGTGAGTTGCACTGAAAAACTTAGAATATAAGAAACGCACAGTGTAGTACATAGTATATGAGTGAGTTGCACTGAAAAACTTAGAATATAAGAAACGCACAGTGTAGTACATAGTATATGAGTGAGTTGCACTGAAAAACTTAGAATATAAGAAACGCACAGTGTAGTACATAGTATATGAGTGAGTTGCACTGAAAAACTTAGAATATAAGAAACGCACAGTGTAGTCCATAGTATATGAGTGAGTTGCACTGAAAAACTTAGAATTTACTGAAAAACCCGCATTACACGAAATGCACAGTGTAGTACATAGTATATGAGTGAGTTGCACTGAAAAACTTAGAATATAAGAAACGCACAGTGTAGTACATAGTATATGAGTGAGTTGCACTGAAAAACTTAGAATATAAGAAACGCACAGTGTAGTACATAGTATATGAGTGAGTTGCACTGAAAAACTTAGAATATAAGAAACGCACAGTGTAGTACATAGTATATGAGTGAGTTGCACTGAAAAACTTAGAATATAAGAAACACACAGTGTAGTACATAGTATATGAGTGAGTTGCACTGAAAAACTTAGAATTTACTGAAAAACCCGCATTACACGAAATGCACAGTGTAGTACATAGTATATGAGTGAGTTGCACTGAAAAACTTAGAATATAAGAAACGCACAGTGTAGTACATAGTATATGAGTGAGTTGCACTGAAAAACTTAGAATATAAGAAACGCACAGTGTAGTACATAGTATATGAGTGAGTTGCACTGAAAAACTTAGAATATAAGAAACGCACAGTGTAGTACATAGTATATGAGTGAGTTGCACTGAAAAACTTAGAATATAGAAACGCACAGTGTAGTACATAGTATATGAGTGAGTTGCACTGAAAAACTTAGAATATAAGAAACGCACAGTGTAGTACATAGTATATGAGTGAGTTGCACTGAAAAACTTAGAATATAAGAAACGCACAGTGTAGTACATAGTATATGAGTGAGTTGCACTGAAAAACTTAGAATATAAGAAACGCACAGTGTAGTACATAGTATATGAGTGAGTTGCACTGAAAAACTTAGAATTTACTGAAAAACCCGCATTACACGAAATGCACAGTGTAGTACATAGTATATGAGTGAGTTGCACTGAAAAACTTAGAATATAAGAAACGCACAGTGTAGTACATAGTATATGAGTGAGTTGCACTGAAAAACTTAGAATATAAGAAACGCACAGTGTAGTACATAGTATATGAGTGAGTTGCACTGAAAAACTTAGAATATAAGAAACGCACAGTGTAGTACATAGTATATGAGTGAGTTGCACTGAAAAACTTAGAATATAAGAAACGCACAGTGTAGTACATAGTATATGAGTGAGTTGCACTGAAAAACGTAGAATTTAAGAAACGCACAGTGTAGTACATAGTATATGAGTGAGTTGCACTGAAAAACTTAGAATATAAGAAACGCACAGTGTAGTACATAGTATATGAGTGAGTTGCACTGAAAAACTTAGAATATAAGTAACGCACAGTGTAGTACATAGTATATGAGTGAGTTGCACTGAAAAACTTAGAATTTAAGAAACGCACAGTGTAGTACATAGTATATGAGTGAGTTGCACTGAAAAACTTAGAATATAAGAAACGCACAGTGTAGTACATAGTATATGAGTGAGTTGCACTGAAAAACTTAGAATATAAGAAACGCACAGTGTAGTACATAGTATATGAGTGAGTTGCACTGAAAAACTTAGAATATAAGAAACACACAGTGTAGTACATAGTATATGAGTGAGTTGCACTGAAAAACTTAGAATATAAGAAACGCACAGTGTAGTACATAGTATATGAGTGAGTTGCACTGAAAAACTTAGAATATAAGAAACGCACAGTGTAGTACATAGTATATGAGTGAGTTGCACTGAAAAACTTAGAATTTAGAGAAACGCACAGTGTAGTACATAGTATATGAGTGAGTTGCACTGAAAAACTTAGAATATAAGAAACGCACAGTGTAGTACATAGTATATGAGTGAGTTGCACTGAAAAACTTAGAATATAAGAAACGCACAGTGTAGTACATAGTATATGAGTGAGTTGCACTGAAAAACTTAGAATTTACTGAAAAACCCGCATTACACGAAATGCACAGTGTAGTACATAGTATATGAGTGAGTTGCACTGAAAAACTTGGAATATAAGAAACGCACAGTGTAGTACATAGTATATGAGTGAGTTGCACTGAAAAACTTAGAATATAAGAAACGCACAGTGTAGTACATAGTATATGAGTGAGTTGCACTGAAAAACTTAGAATATAAGAAACGCACAGTGTAGTACATAGTATATGAGTGAGTTGCACTGAAAAACTTAGAATATAAGAAACGCACAGTGTAGTACATAGTATATGAGTGAGTTGCACTGAAAAACTTAGAATATAAGAAACGCACAGTGTAGTACATAGTATATGAGTGAGTTGCACTGAAAAACTTAGAATATAAGAAACGCACAGTGTAGTACATAGTATATGAGTGAGTTGCACTGAAAAACTTAGAATATAAGAAACGCACAGTGTAGTACATAGTATATGAGTGAGTTGCACTGAAAAACTTAGAATATAAGAAACGCACAGTGTAGTCCATAGTATATGAGTGAGTTGCACTGAAAAACTTAGAATTTACTGAAAAACCCGCATTACACGAAATGCACAGTGTAGTACATAGTATATGAGTGAGTTGCACTGAAAAACTTAGAATATAAGAAACGCACAGTGTAGTACATAGTATATGAGTGAGTTGCACTGAAAAACTTAGAATATAAGAAACGCACAGTGTAGTACATAGTATATGAGTGAGTTGCACTGAAAAACTTAGAATATAAGAAACGCACAGTGTAGTACATAGTATATGAGTGAGTTGCACTGAAAAACTTAGAATTTACTGAAAAACCCGCATTACACGAAATGCACAGTGTAGTACATAGTATATGAGTGAGTTGCACTGAAAAACTTAGAATATAAGAAACGCACAGTGTAGTACATAGTATATGAGTGAGTTGCACTGAAAAACTTAGAATATAAGAAACGCACAGTGTAGTACATAGTATATGAGTGAGTTGCACTGAAAAACTTAGAATATAAGAAACGCACAGTGTAGTACATAGTATATGAGTGAGTTGCACTGAAAAACTTAGATTTTAAGAAACGCACAGTGTAGTACATAGTATATGAGTGAGTTGCACTGAAAAACTTAGAATATAAGAAACGCACAGTGTAGTACATAGTATATGAGTGAGTTGCACTGAAAAACTTAGAATATAAGTAACGCACAGTGTAGTACATAGTATATGAGTGAGTTGCACTGAAAAACTTAGAATTTAAGAAACGCACAGTGTAGTACATAGTATATGAGTGAGTTGCACTGAAAAACTTAGAATATAAGAAACGCACAGTGTAGTACATAGTATATGAGTGAGTTGCACTGAAAAACTTAGAATATAAGAAACACACAGTGTAGTACATAGTATATGAGTGAGTTGCACTGAAAAACTTAGAATATAAGAAACGCAAAGTGTAGTACATAGTATATGAGTGAGTTGCACTGAAAAACTTAGAATATAAGAAACGCACAGTGTAGTACATAGTATATGAGTGAGTTGCACTGAAAAACTTAGAATATAAGAAACGCACAGTGTAGTACATAGTATATGAGTGAGTTGCACTGAAAAACATAGAATTTAGAGAAACGCACAGTGTAGTACATAGTATATGAGTGAGTTGCACTGAAAAACTTAGAATATAAGAAACGCACAGTGTAGTACATAGTATATGAGTGAGTTGCACTGAAAAACTTAGAGTATAAGAAACGCACAGTGTAGTACATAGTATATGAGTGAGTTGCACTGAAAAACTTAGAATATAAGAAACGCACAGTGTAGTACATAGTATATGAGTGAGTTGCACTGAAAAACTTAGTATTTACTGAAAAACCCGCATTACACGAAATGCACAGTGTAGTACATAGTATATGAGTGAGTTGCACTGAAAAACTTGGAATATAAGAAACGCACAGTGTAGTACATAGTATATGAGTGAGTTGCACTGAAAAACTTAGAATATAAGAAACGCACAGTGTAGTACATAGTATATGAGTGAGTTGCACTGAAAAACTTAGAATATAAGAAACGCACAGTGTAGTACATAGTATATGAGTGAGTTGCACTGAAAAACTTAGAATATAAGAAACGCACAGTGTAGTAATAGTATATGAGTGAGTTGCACTGAAAAACTTAGAATATAAGAAACGCACAGTGTAGTACATAGTATATGAGTGAGTTGCACTGAAAAACTTAGAATATAAGAAACGCACAGTGTAGTACATAGTATATGAGTGAGTTGCACTGAAAAACTTAGAATATAAGAAACGCACAGTGTAGTACATAGTATATGAGTGAGTTGCACTGAAAAACTTAGAATATAAGAAACGCACAGTGTAGTACATAGTATATGAGTGAGTTGCACTGAAAAACTTAGAATATAAGAAACGCACAGTGTAGTACATAGTATATGAGTGAGTTGCACTGAAAAACTTAGAATATAAGAAACGCACAGTGTAGTACATAGTATATGAGTGAGTTGCACTGAAAAACTTAGAATATAAGAAACGCACAGTGTAGTACATAGTATATGAGTGAGTTGCACTGAAAAACTTAGAATTTAGAGAAACGCACAGTGTAGTACATAGTATATGAGTGAGTTGCACTGAAAAACTTCGAATTTAGAGAAACGCACAGTGTAGTACATAGTATATGAGTGAGTTGCACTGAAAAACTTAGGATATAAGAAACGCACAGTGTAGTACATAGTATATGAGTGAGTTGCACTGAAAAACTTAGAATATAAGAAACTCACAGTGTAGTACATAGTATATGAGTGAGTTGCACTGAAAAACTTAGAATATAAGAAACGCACAGTGTAGTACATAGGATATGAGTGAGTTGCACTGAAAAACTTAGAATATAAGAAACGCACAGTGTAGTACATAGTATATGAGTGAGTTGCACTGAAAAACTTAGAATATAAGAAACGCACAGTGTAGTACATAGTATATGAGTGAGTTGCACTGAAAAACTTAGAATATAAGAAACGCACAGTGTAGTACATAGTATATGAGTGAGTTGCACTGAAAAACTTAGAATATTAGAAACGCACAGTGTAGTACATAGTATATGAGTGAGTTGCACTGAAAAACTTAGAATATAAGAAACGCACAGTGTAGTACATAGTATATGAGTGAGTTGCACTGAAAAACTTAGAATATAAGAAACGCACAGTGTAGTACATAGTATATGAGTGAGTTGCACTGAAAAACTTAGAATATAAGAAACGCACAGTGTAGTACATAGTATATGAGTGAGTTGCACTGAAAAACTTAGAATTTACTGAAAAACCCGCATTACACGAAATGCACGGTGTAGTACATAGTATATGAGTGAGTTGCACTGAAAAACTTAGAATATAAGAAACGCACAGTGTAGTACATAGTATATGAGTGAGTTGCACTGAAAAACTTAGAATATAAGAAACGCACAGTGTAGTACATAGTATATGAGTGAGTTGCACTGAAAAACTTAGAATATAAGAAACGCACAGTGTAGTACATAGTATATGAGTGAGTTGCACTGAAAAACTTAGAATATAAGAAACGCACAGTGTAGTACATAGTATATGAGTGAGTTGCACTGAAAAACCTAGAATTTAAGAAACAGCACAGTGTAGTACATAGTATATGAGTGAGTTGCACTGAAAAACTTAGAATATAAGAAACGCACAGTGTAGTACATAGTATATGAGTGAGTTGCACTGAAAAACTTAGAATATAAGTAACGCACAGTGTAGTACATAGTATATGAGTGAGTTGCACTGAAAAACTTAGAATTTAAGAAACGCACAGTGTAGTACATAGTATATGAGTGAGTTGCACTGAAAAACTTAGAATATAAGAAACGCACAGTGTAGTACATAGTATATGAGTGAGTTGCACTGAAAAACTTAGAATATAAGAAACGCACAGTGTAGTACATAGTATATGAGTGAGTTGCACTGAAAAACTTAGAATATAAGAAACACACAGTGTAGTACATAGTATATGAGTGAGTTGCACTGAAAAACTTAGAATATAAGAAACGCACAGTGTAGTACATAGTATATGAGTGAGTTGCACTGAAAAACTTAGAATATAAGAAACGCACAGTGTAGTACATAGTATATGAGTGAGTTGCACTGTAAACTTAGAATTTAGAGAAACGCACAGTGTAGTACATAGTATATGAGTGAGTTGCACTGAAAAACTTAGAATATAAGAAACGCACAGTGTAGTACATAGTATATGAGTGAGTTGCACTGAAAAACTTAGAATATAAGAAACGCACAGTGTAGTACATAGTATATGAGTGAGTTGCACTGAAAAACTTAGAATATAAGAAACGCACAGTGTAGTAATAGTATATGAGTGAGTTGCACTGAAAAACTTAGAATATAAGAAACGCACAGTGTAGTACATAGTATATGAGTGAGTTGCACTGAAAAACTTAGAATATAAGAAACGAACAGTGTAGTACATAGTATATGAGTGAGTTGCACTGAAAAACTTAGAATATAAGAAACGCACAGTGTAGTACATAGTATATGAGTGAGTTGCACTGAAAAACTTAGAATATAAGAAACGAACAGTGTAGTACATAGTATATGAGTAAGTTGCACTGAAAAACTTAGAATATAAGAAACGCACAGTGTAGTACATAGTATATGAGTGAGTTGCACTGAAAAACTTAGAATTTAGAGAAACGCACAGTGTAGTACATAGTATATTAGTGAGTTGCACTGAAAAACTTCGAATTTAGAGAAACGCACAGTGTAGTACATTGTATATGAGTGAGTTGCACTGAAAAACTTAGGATATAAGAAACGCACAGTGTAGTACATAGTATATGAGTGAGTTGCACTGAAAAACTTAGAATATAAGAAACGCACAGTGTAGTACATAGGATATGAGTGAGTTGCACTGAAAAACTTAGAATTTAAGAAACGCACAGTGTAGTACATAGTATATGAGTGAGTTGCACTGAAAAACTTAGAATATAAGAAACGCACAGTGTAGTACATAGGATATGAGTGAGTTGCACTGAAAAACTTAGAATATAAGAAACGCACAGTGTAGTACATAGTATATGAGAGAGTTGCACTGAAAAACTTAGAATATAAGAAACGCACAGTGTAGTACATAGTATATGAGTGAGTTGCACTGAAAAAATTAGAATATAAGAAACGCACAGTGTAGTACATAGTATATGAGTGAGTTGCACTGAAAAACTTAGAATATAAGAAACGCACAGTGTAGTACATAGTATATGAGTGAGTTGCACTGAAAAACTTAGAATATAAGAAACGCACAGTGTAGTACATAGTATATGAGTGAGTTGCACTGAAAAACTTAGAATATAAGAAACGCACAGTGTAGTACATAGTATATGAGTGAGTTGCACTGAAAAACTTAGAATTTAGAGAAACGCACAGTGTAGTACATAGTATATGAGTGAGTTGCACTGAAAAACTTAGAATATAAGAAACGCACAGTGTAGTACATAGTATATGAGTGAGTTGCACTGAAAAACTTAGAATTTACTGAAAAACCCGCATTACACGAAATGCACAGTGTAGTACATAGTATATGAGTGAGTTGCACTGAAAACTTAGAATATAAGAAACGCACAGTGTAGTACATAGTATATGAGTGAGTTGCACAGAAAAACTTAGAATATAAGAAACGCACAGTGTAGTACATAGTATATGAGTGAGTTGCACTGAAAAACTTAGAATATAAGAAACGCACAGTGTAGTACATAGTATATGAATGAGTTGCACTGAAAAACTTAGAATATAAGAAACGCACAGTGTAGTACATAGTATATGAGTGAGTTGCACTGAAAAACTTAGAATTTAGAGAAATGCGCAGTGTAGTACATAGTATATGAGTGAGTTGCACTGAAAAACTTAGAATATAAGAAACGCACAGTGTAGTACATAGTATATGAGTGAGTTGCACTCAAAAACTTAGAATATAAGAAACGCACAGTGTAGTACATAGTATATGAGTGAGTTGCATTGAAAAACTTAGAATATAAGAAACGCACGGTGTAGTACATAGTATATGAGTGAGTTGCACTGAAAAACTTAGAATATAAGAAACGCACAGTGTAGTACATAGTATATGAGTGAGTTGCACTGAAAAACTTAGAATATAAGAAACGCACAGTGTAGTACATAGTATATGAGTGAGTTGCACTGAAAAACTTAGAATTTAGAGAAACGCACAGTGTAGTACATAGTATATGAGTGAGTTGCACTGAAAAACTTAGAATTTAGAGAAACGCACAGTGTAGTACATAGTATATGAGTGAGTTGCACTGAAAAACTTCGAATTTAGAGAAACGCACAGTGTAGTACATAGTATATGAGTGAGTTGCACTGAAAAACTTAGAATATAAGAAACGCACAGTGTAGTACATAGTATATGAGTGAGTTGCACTGAAAAACTTAGAATATAAGAAAGGCACAGTGTAGTACATTGTATATGAGTGAGTTGCACTGAAAAACTTAGAATTTAAGAAACGCACAGTGTAGTACATAGTATATGAGTGAGTTGCACTGAAAAACTTAGAATATAAGAAACGCACAATGTAGTACATAGTATATGAGTGAGTTGCACTGAAAAACTTAGAATATAAGAAACGCACAGTGTAGTACATAGTATATGAGTGAGTTGCACTGAAAAACTTAGAATATAAGAAACGCACAGTGTAGTACATAGTATATGAGTGAGTTGCACTGAAAAACTTAGAATATAAGAAACGCACAGTGTAGTACATAGTATATGAGTGAGTTGCACTGAAAAACTTAGAATATAAGAAACGCACAGTGTAGTACATAGTATATGAGTGAGTTGCACTGAAAAACTTAGAATTTACTGAAAAACCCGCATTACACGAAATGCACTGTGTAGTACATAGTATATGAGTGAGTTGCACTGAAAAACTTAGAATATAAGAAACGCACAGTGTAGTACATAGTATATGAGTGAGTTGCACTGAAAAACTTAGAATATAAGAAACGCACAGTGTAGTACATAGTATATGAGTGAGTTGCACTGAAAAACTTAGAATATAAGAAACGCACAGTGTAGTACATAGTATATGAGTGAGTTGCACTGAAAAACTTAGAATATAAGAAACGCACAGTGTAGTACATAGTATATGAGTGAGTTGCACTGAAAAACTTAGAATATAAGAAACGCACAGTGTAGTACATAGTATATGAGTGAGTTGCACTGAAAAACTTAGAATTTAGAGAAACGCACAGTGTAGTACATAGTATATGAGTGAGTTGCACTGAAAAACTTAGAATTTAGAGAAACGCACAGTGTAGTACATAGTATATGAGTGAGTTGCACTGAAAAACTTCAGAATATAAGAAACGCACAGTGTAGTACATTGTATATGAGTGAGTTGCACTGAAAAACTTAGAATTTAAGAAACGCACAGTGTAGTACATAGTATATGAGTGAGTTGCACTGAAAAACTTAGAATATAAGAAACGCACAGTGTAGTACATAGTATATGAGTGAGTTGCACTGAAAAACTTAGAATATAAGAAACGCACAGTGTAGTACATAGTATATGAGTGAGTTGCACTGAAAAACTTAGAATTTAGAGAAACGCACAGTGTAGTACATAGTATATGAGTGAGTTGCACTGAAAAACTTAGAATATAAGAAACGCACAGTGTAGTACATAGTATATGAGTGAGTTGCACTGAAAAACTTAGAATATAAGAAACGCACAGTGTAGTACATAGTATATGAGTGAGTTGCACTGAAAAACTTAGAATATAAGAAACGTACAGTGTAGTACATAGTATATGAGTGAGTTGCACTGAAAAACTTAGAATATAAGAAACGCACAGTGTAGTACATAGTATATGAGTGAGTTGCACTGAAAAACTTAGAATATAAGAAACGCACAGTGTAGTACATAGTATATGAGTGAGTTGCACTGAAAAACTTAGAATATAAGAAACGCACAGTGTAGTACATAGTATATGAGTGAGTTGCACTGAAAAACTTAGAATATAAGAAACGCACAGTGTAGTACATAGTATATGAGTGAGTTGCACTGAAAAACTTAGAATATAAGAAACGCACAGTGTAGTACATAGTATATGAGTGAGTTGCACTGAAAAACTTAGAATATAAGAAACGCACAGTGTAGTACATAGTATATGAGTGAGTTGCACTGAAAAACTTAGAATATAAGAAACGCACAGTGTAGTACATAGTATATGAGTGAGTTGCACTGAAAAACTTAGAATATAAGAAACGCACAGTGTAGTACATAGTATATGAGTGAGTTGCACTGAAAAACTTAGAATATAAGAAACGCACAGTGTAGTACATAGTATATGAGTGAGTTGCACTGAAAAACTTAGAATATAAGAAACGCACAGTGTAGTACATAGTATATGAGTGAGTTGCACTGAAAAACTTAGAATATAAGAAACGCACAGTGTAGTACATAGTATATGAGTGAGTTGCACTGAAAAACTTAGAATATAAGAAACGCACAGTGTAGTACATAGTATATGAGTGAGTTGCACTGAAAAACTTAGAATATAAGAAACGCACAGTGTAGTACATAGTATATGAGTGAGTTGCACTGAAAAACTTAGAATATAAGAAACGCACAGTGTAGTACATAGTATATGAGTGAGTTGCACTGAAAAACTTAGAATATAAGAAACGCACAGTGTAGTACATAGTATATGAGTGAGTTGCACTGAAAAACTTAGAATATAAGAAACGCACAGTGTAGTACATAGTATATGAGTGAGTTGCACTGAAAAACTTAGAATATAAGAAACGCACAGTGTAGTACATAGTATATGAGTGAGTTGCACTGAAAAACTTAGAATATAAGAAACGCACAGTGTAGTACATAGTATATGAGTGAGTTGCACTGAAAAACTTAGAATATAAGAAACGCACAGTGTAGTACATAGTATATGAGTGAGTTGCACTGAAAAACTTAGAATATAAGAAACGCACAGTGTAGTACATAGTATATGAGTGAGTTGCACTGAAAAACTTAGAATATAAGAAACGCACAGTGTAGTACATAGTATATGAGTGAGTTGCACTGAAAAACTTAGAATATAAGAAACGCACAGTGTAGTACATAGTATATGAGTGAGTTGCACTGAAAAACTTAGAATATAAGAAACGCACAGTGTAGTACATAGTATATGAGTGAGTTGCACTGAAAAACTTAGAATATAAGAAACGCACAGTGTAGTACATAGTATATGAGTGAGTTGCACTGAAAAACTTAGAATATAAGAAACGCACAGTGTAGTACATAGTATATGAGTGAGTTGCACTGAAAAACTTAGAATATAAGAAACGCACAGTGTAGTACATAGTATATGAGTGAGTTGCACTGAAAAACTTAGAATATAAGAAACGCACAGTGTAGTACATAGTATATGAGTGAGTTGCACTGAAAAACTTAGAATATAAGAAACGCACAGTGTAGTACATAGTATATGAGTGAGTTGCACTGAAAAACTTAGAATATAAGAAACGCACAGTGTAGTACATAGTATATGAGTGAGTTGCACTGAAAAACTTAGAATATAAGAAACGCACAGTGTAGTACATAGTATATGAGTGAGTTGCACTGAAAAACTTAGAATATAAGAAACGCACAGTGTAGTACATAGTATATGAGTGAGTTGCACTGAAAAACTTAGAATATAAGAAACGCACAGTGTAGTACATAGTATATGAGTGAGTTGCACTGAAAAACTTAGAATATAAGAAACGCACAGTGTAGTACATAGTATATGAGTGAGTTGCACTGAAAAACTTAGAATATAAGAAACGCACAGTGTAGTACATAGTATATGAGTGAGTTGCACTGAAAAACTTAGAATATAAGAAACGCACAGTGTAGTACATAGTATATGAGTGAGTTGCACTGAAAAACTTAGAATATAAGAAACGCACAGTGTAGTACATAGTATATGAGTGAGTTGCACTGAAAAACTTAGAATATAAGAAACGCACAGTGTAGTACATAGTATATGAGTGAGTTGCACTGAAAAACTTAGAATATAAGAAACGCACAGTGTAGTACATAGTATATGAGTGAGTTGCACTGAAAAACTTAGAATATAAGAAACGCACAGTGTAGTACATAGTATATGAGTGAGTTGCACTGAAAAACTTAGAATATAAGAAACGCACAGTGTAGTACATAGTATATGAGTGAGTTGCACTGAAAAACTTAGAATATAAGAAACGCACAGTGTAGTACATAGTATATGAGTGAGTTGCACTGAAAAACTTAGAATATAAGAAACGCACAGTGTAGTACATAGTATATGAGTGAGTTGCACTGAAAAACTTAGAATATAAGAAACGCACAGTGTAGTACATAGTATATGAGTGAGTTGCACTGAAAAACTTAGAATATAAGAAACGCACAGTGTAGTACATAGTATATGAGTGAGTTGCACTGAAAAACTTAGAATATAAGAAACGCACAGTGTAGTACATAGTATATGAGTGAGTTGCACTGAAAAACTTAGAATATAAGAAACGCACAGTGTAGTACATAGTATATGAGTGAGTTGCACTGAAAAACTTAGAATATAAGAAACGCACAGTGTAGTACATAGTATATGAGTGAGTTGCACTGAAAAACTTAGAATATAAGAAACGCACAGTGTAGTACATAGTATATGAGTGAGTTGCACTGAAAAACTTAGAATATAAGAAACGCACAGTGTAGTACATAGTATATGAGTGAGTTGCACTGAAAAACTTAGAATATAAGAAACGCACAGTGTAGTACATAGTATATGAGTGAGTTGCACTGAAAAACTTAGAATATAAGAAACGCACAGTGTAGTACATAGTATATGAGTGAGTTGCACTGAAAAACTTAGAATATAAGAAACGCACAGTGTAGTACATAGTATATGAGTGAGTTGCACTGAAAAACTTAGAATATAAGAAACGCACAGTGTAGTACATAGTATATGAGTGAGTTGCACTGAAAAACTTAGAATATAAGAAACGCACAGTGTAGTACATAGTATATGAGTGAGTTGCACTGAAAAACTTAGAATATAAGAAACGCACAGTGTAGTACATAGTATATGAGTGAGTTGCACTGAAAAACTTAGAATATAAGAAACGCACAGTGTAGTACATAGTATATGAGTGAGTTGCACTGAAAAACTTAGAATATAAGAAACGCACAGTGTAGTACATAGTATATGAGTGAGTTGCACTGAAAAACTTAGAATATAAGAAACGCACAGTGTAGTACATAGTATATGAGTGAGTTGCACTGAAAAACTTAGAATATAAGAAACGCACAGTGTAGTACATAGTATATGAGTGAGTTGCACTGAAAAACTTAGAATATAAGAAACGCACAGTGTAGTACATAGTATATGAGTGAGTTGCACTGAAAAACTTAGAATATAAGAAACGCACAGTGTAGTACATAGTATATGAGTGAGTTGCACTGAAAAACTTAGAATATAAGAAACGCACAGTGTAGTACATAGTATATGAGTGAGTTGCACTGAAAAACTTAGAATATAAGAAACGCACAGTGTAGTACATAGTATATGAGTGAGTTGCACTGAAAAACTTAGAATATAAGAAACGCACAGTGTAGTACATAGTATATGAGTGAGTTGCACTGAAAAACTTAGAATATAAGAAACGCACAGTGTAGTACATAGTATATGAGTGAGTTGCACTGAAAAACTTAGAATATAAGAAACGCACAGTGTAGTACATAGTATATGAGTGAGTTGCACTGAAAAACTTAGAATATAAGAAACGCACAGTGTAGTACATAGTATATGAGTGAGTTGCACTGAAAAACTTAGAATATAAGAAACGCACAGTGTAGTACATAGTATATGAGTGAGTTGCACTGAAAAACTTAGAATATAAGAAACGCACAGTGTAGTACATAGTATATGAGTGAGTTGCACTGAAAAACTTAGAATATAAGAAACGCACAGTGTAGTACATAGTATATGAGTGAGTTGCACTGAAAAACTTAGAATATAAGAAACGCACAGTGTAGTACATAGTATATGAGTGAGTTGCACTGAAAAACTTAGAATATAAGAAACGCACAGTGTAGTACATAGTATATGAGTGAGTTGCACTGAAAAACTTAGAATATAAGAAACGCACAGTGTAGTACATAGTATATGAGTGAGTTGCACTGAAAAACTTAGAATATAAGAAACGCACAGTGTAGTACATAGTATATGAGTGAGTTGCACTGAAAAACTTAGAATATAAGAAACGCACAGTGTAGTACATAGTATATGAGTGAGTTGCACTGAAAAACTTAGAATATAAGAAACGCACAGTGTAGTACATAGTATATGAGTGAGTTGCACTGAAAAACTTAGAATATAAGAAACGCACAGTGTAGTACATAGTATATGAGTGAGTTGCACTGAAAAACTTAGAATATAAGAAACGCACAGTGTAGTACATAGTATATGAGTGAGTTGCACTGAAAAACTTAGAATATAAGAAACGCACAGTGTAGTACATAGTATATGAGTGAGTTGCACTGAAAAACTTAGAATATAAGAAACGCACAGTGTAGTACATAGTATATGAGTGAGTTGCACTGAAAAACTTAGAATATAAGAAACGCACAGTGTAGTACATAGTATATGAGTGAGTTGCACTGAAAAACTTAGAATATAAGAAACGCACAGTGTAGTACATAGTATATGAGTGAGTTGCACTGAAAAACTTAGAATATAAGAAACGCACAGTGTAGTACATAGTATATGAGTGAGTTGCACTGAAAAACTTAGAATATAAGAAACGCACAGTGTAGTACATAGTATATGAGTGAGTTGCACTGAAAAACTTAGAATATAAGAAACGCACAGTGTAGTACATAGTATATGAGTGAGTTGCACTGAAAAACTTAGAATATAAGAAACGCACAGTGTAGTACATAGTATATGAGTGAGTTGCACTGAAAAACTTAGAATATAAGAAACGCACAGTGTAGTACATAGTATATGAGTGAGTTGCACTGAAAAACTTAGAATATAAGAAACGCACAGTGTAGTACATAGTATATGAGTGAGTTGCACTGAAAAACTTAGAATACTAAGAAACGCACAGTGTAGTACATAGTATATGAGTGAGTTGCACTGAAAAACTTAGAATATAAGAAACGCACAGTGTAGTACATAGTATATGAGTGAGTTGCACTGAAAAACTTAGAATATAAGAAACGCACAGTGTAGTACATAGTATATGAGTGAGTTGCACTGAAAAACTTAGAATATAAGAAACGCACAGTGTAGTACATAGTATATGAGTGAGTTGCACTGAAAAACTTAGAATATAAGAAACGCACAGTGTAGTACATAGTATATGAGTGAGTTGCACTGAAAAACTTAGAATATAAGAAACGCACAGTGTAGTACATAGTATATGAGTGAGTTGCACTGAAAAACTTAGAATATAAGAAACGCACAGTGTAGTACATAGTATATGAGTGAGTTGCACTGAAAAACTTAGAATATAAGAAACGCACAGTGTAGTACATAGTATATGAGTGAGTTGCACTGAAAAACTTAGAATATAAGAAACGCACAGTGTAGTACATAGTATATGAGTGAGTTGCACTGAAAAACTTAGAATATAAGAAACGCACAGTGTAGTACATAGTATATGAGTGAGTTGCACTGAAAAACTTAGAATATAAGAAACGCACAGTGTAGTACATAGTATATGAGTGAGTTGCACTGAAAAACTTAGAATATAAGAAACGCACAGTGTAGTACATAGTATATGAGTGAGTTGCACTGAAAAACTTAGAATATAAGAAACGCACAGTGTAGTACATAGTATATGAGTGAGTTGCACTGAAAAACTTAGAATATAAGAAACGCACAGTGTAGTACATAGTATATGAGTGAGTTGCACTGAAAAACTTAGAATATAAGAAACGCACAGTGTAGTACATAGTATATGAGTGAGTTGCACTGAAAAACTTAGAATATAAGAAACGCACAGTGTAGTACATAGTATATGAGTGAGTTGCACTGAAAAACTTAGAATATAAGAAACGCACAGTGTAGTACATAGTATATGAGTGAGTTGCACTGAAAAACTTAGAATATAAGAAACGCACAGTGTAGTACATAGTATATGAGTGAGTTGCACTGAAAAACTTAGAATATAAGAAACGCACAGTGTAGTACATAGTATATGAGTGAGTTGCACTGAAAAACTTAGAATATAAGAAACGCACAGTGTAGTACATAGTATATGAGTGAGTTGCACTGAAAAACTTAGAATATAAGAAACGCACAGTGTAGTACATAGTATATGAGTGAGTTGCACTGAAAAACTTAGAATATAAGAAACGCACAGTGTAGTACATAGTATATGAGTGAGTTGCACTGAAAAACTTAGAATATAAGAAACGCACAGTGTAGTACATAGTATATGAGTGAGTTGCACTGAAAAACTTAGAATATAAGAAACGCACAGTGTAGTACATAGTATATGAGTGAGTTGCACTGAAAAACTTAGAATATAAGAAACGCACAGTGTAGTACATAGTATATGAGTGAGTTGCACTGAAAAACTTAGAATATAAGAAACGCACAGTGTAGTACATAGTATATGAGTGAGTTGCACTGAAAAACTTAGAATATAAGAAACGCACAGTGTAGTACATAGTATATGAGTGAGTTGCACTGAAAAACTTAGAATATAAGAAACGCACAGTGTAGTACATAGTATATGAGTGAGTTGCACTGAAAAACTTAGAATATAAGAAACGCACAGTGTAGTACATAGTATATGAGTGAGTTGCACTGAAAAACTTAGAATATAAGAAACGCACAGTGTAGTACATAGTATATGAGTGAGTTGCACTGAAAAACTTAGAATATAAGAAACGCACAGTGTAGTACATAGTATATGAGTGAGTTGCACTGAAAAACTTAGAATATAAGAAACGCACAGTGTAGTACATAGTATATGAGTGAGTTGCACTGAAAAACTTAGAATATAAGAAACGCACAGTGTAGTACATAGTATATGAGTGAGTTGCACTGAAAAACTTAGAATATAAGAAACGCACAGTGTAGTACATAGTATATGAGTGAGTTGCACTGAAAAACTTAGAATATAAGAAACGCACAGTGTAGTACATAGTATATGAGTGAGTTGCACTGAAAAACTTAGAATATAAGAAACGCACAGTGTAGTACATAGTATATGAGTGAGTTGCACTGAAAAACTTAGAATATAAGAAACGCACAGTGTAGTACATAGTATATGAGTGAGTTGCACTGAAAAACTTAGAATATAAGAAACGCACAGTGTAGTACATAGTATATGAGTGAGTTGCACTGAAAAACTTAGAATATAAGAAACGCACAGTGTAGTACATAGTATATGAGTGAGTTGCACTGAAAAACTTAGAATATAAGAAACGCACAGTGTAGTACATAGTATATGAGTGAGTTGCACTGAAAAACTTAGAATATAAGAAACGCACAGTGTAGTACATAGTATATGAGTGAGTTGCACTGAAAAACTTAGAATATAAGAAACGCACAGTGTAGTACATAGTATATGAGTGAGTTGCACTGAAAAACTTAGAATATAAGAAACGCACAGTGTAGTACATAGTATATGAGTGAGTTGCACTGAAAAACTTAGAATATAAGAAACGCACAGTGTAGTACATAGTATATGAGTGAGTTGCACTGAAAAACTTAGAATATAAGAAACGCACAGTGTAGTACATAGTATATGAGTGAGTTGCACTGAAAAACTTAGAATATAAGAAACGCACAGTGTAGTACATAGTATATGAGTGAGTTGCACTGAAAAACTTAGAATATAAGAAACGCACAGTGTAGTACATAGTATATGAGTGAGTTGCACTGAAAAACTTAGAATATAAGAAACGCACAGTGTAGTACATAGTATATGAGTGAGTTGCACTGAAAAACTTAGAATATAAGAAACGCACAGTGTAGTACATAGTATATGAGTGAGTTGCACTGAAAAACTTAGAATATAAGAAACGCACAGTGTAGTACATAGTATATGAGTGAGTTGCACTGAAAAACTTAGAATATAAGAAACGCACAGTGTAGTACATAGTATATGAGTGAGTTGCACTGAAAAACTTAGAATATAAGAAACGCACAGTGTAGTACATAGTATATGAGTGAGTTGCACTGAAAAACTTAGAATATAAGAAACGCACAGTGTAGTACATAGTATATGAGTGAGTTGCACTGAAAAACTTAGAATATAAGAAACGCACAGTGTAGTACATAGTATATGAGTGAGTTGCACTGAAAAACTTAGAATATAAGAAACGCACAGTGTAGTACATAGTATATGAGTGAGTTGCACTGAAAAACTTAGAATATAAGAAACGCACAGTGTAGTACATAGTATATGAGTGAGTTGCACTGAAAAACTTAGAATATAAGAAACGCACAGTGTAGTACATAGTATATGAGTGAGTTGCACTGAAAAACTTAGAATATAAGAAACGCACAGTGTAGTACATAGTATATGAGTGAGTTGCACTGAAAAACTTAGAATATAAGAAACGCACAGTGTAGTACATAGTATATGAGTGAGTTGCACTGAAAAACTTAGAATATAAGAAACGCACAGTGTAGTACATAGTATATGAGTGAGTTGCACTGAAAAACTTAGAATATAAGAAACGCACAGTGTAGTACATAGTATATGAGTGAGTTGCACTGAAAAACTTAGAATATAAGAAACGCACAGTGTAGTACATAGTATATGAGTGAGTTGCACTGAAAAACTTAGAATATAAGAAACGCACAGTGTAGTACATAGTATATGAGTGAGTTGCACTGAAAAACTTAGAATATAAGAAACGCACAGTGTAGTACATAGTATATGAGTGAGTTGCACTGAAAAACTTAGAATATAAGAAACGCACAGTGTAGTACATAGTATATGAGTGAGTTGCACTGAAAAACTTAGAATATAAGAAACGCACAGTGTAGTACATAGTATATGAGTGAGTTGCACTGAAAAACTTAGAATATAAGAAACGCACAGTGTAGTACATAGTATATGAGTGAGTTGCACTGAAAAACTTAGAATATAAGAAACGCACAGTGTAGTACATAGTATATGAGTGAGTTGCACTGAAAAACTTAGAATATAAGAAACGCACAGTGTAGTACATAGTATATGAGTGAGTTGCACTGAAAAACTTAGAATATAAGAAACGCACAGTGTAGTACATAGTATATGAGTGAGTTGCACTGAAAAACTTAGAATATAAGAAACGCACAGTGTAGTACATAGTATATGAGTGAGTTGCACTGAAAAACTTAGAATATAAGAAACGCACAGTGTAGTACATAGTATATGAGTGAGTTGCACTGAAAAACTTAGAATATAAGAAACGCACAGTGTAGTACATAGTATATGAGTGAGTTGCACTGAAAAACTTAGAATATAAGAAACGCACAGTGTAGTACATAGTATATGAGTGAGTTGCACTGAAAAACTTAGAATATAAGAAACGCACAGTGTAGTACATAGTATATGAGTGAGTTGCACTGAAAAACTTAGAATATAAGAAACGCACAGTGTAGTACATAGTATATGAGTGAGTTGCACTGAAAAACTTAGAATATAAGAAACGCACAGTGTAGTACATAGTATATGAGTGAGTTGCACTGAAAAACTTAGAATATAAGAAACGCACAGTGTAGTACATAGTATATGAGTGAGTTGCACTGAAAAACTTAGAATATAAGAAACGCACAGTGTAGTACATAGTATATGAGTGAGTTGCACTGAAAAACTTAGAATATAAGAAACGCACAGTGTAGTACATAGTATATGAGTGAGTTGCACTGAAAAACTTAGAATATAAGAAACGCACAGTGTAGTACATAGTATATGAGTGAGTTGCACTGAAAAACTTAGAATATAAGAAACGCACAGTGTAGTACATAGTATATGAGTGAGTTGCACTGAAAAACTTAGAATATAAGAAACGCACAGTGTAGTACATAGTATATGAGTGAGTTGCACTGAAAAACTTAGAATATAAGAAACGCACAGTGTAGTACATAGTATATGAGTGAGTTGCACTGAAAAACTTAGAATATAAGAAACGCACAGTGTAGTACATAGTATATGAGTGAGTTGCACTGAAAAACTTAGAATATAAGAAACGCACAGTGTAGTACATAGTATATGAGTGAGTTGCACTGAAAAACTTAGAATATAAGAAACGCACAGTGTAGTACATAGTATATGAGTGAGTTGCACTGAAAAACTTAGAATATAAGAAACGCACAGTGTAGTACATAGTATATGAGTGAGTTGCACTGAAAAACTTAGAATATAAGAAACGCACAGTGTAGTACATAGTATATGAGTGAGTTGCACTGAAAAACTTAGAATATAAGAAACGCACAGTGTAGTACATAGTATATGAGTGAGTTGCACTGAAAAACTTAGAATATAAGAAACGCACAGTGTAGTACATAGTATATGAGTGAGTTGCACTGAAAAACTTAGAATATAAGAAACGCACAGTGTAGTACATAGTATATGAGTGAGTTGCACTGAAAAACTTAGAATATAAGAAACGCACAGTGTAGTACATAGTATATGAGTGAGTTGCACTGAAAAACTTAGAATATAAGAAACGCACAGTGTAGTACATAGTATATGAGTGAGTTGCACTGAAAAACTTAGAATATAAGAAACGCACAGTGTAGTACATAGTATATGAGTGAGTTGCACTGAAAAACTTAGAATATAAGAAACGCACAGTGTAGTACATAGTATATGAGTGAGTTGCACTGAAAAACTTAGAATATAAGAAACGCACAGTGTAGTACATAGTATATGAGTGAGTTGCACTGAAAAACTTAGAATATAAGAAACGCACAGTGTAGTACATAGTATATGAGTGAGTTGCACTGAAAAACTTAGAATATAAGAAACGCACAGTGTAGTACATAGTATATGAGTGAGTTGCACTGAAAAACTTAGAATATAAGAAACGCACAGTGTAGTACATAGTATATGAGTGAGTTGCACTGAAAAACTTAGAATATAAGAAACGCACAGTGTAGTACATAGTATATGAGTGAGTTGCACTGAAAAACTTAGAATATAAGAAACGCACAGTGTAGTACATAGTATATGAGTGAGTTGCACTGAAAAACTTAGAATATAAGAAACGCACAGTGTAGTACATAGTATATGAGTGAGTTGCACTGAAAAACTTAGAATATAAGAAACGCACAGTGTAGTACATAGTATATGAGTGAGTTGCACTGAAAAACTTAGAATATAAGAAACGCACAGTGTAGTACATAGTATATGAGTGAGTTGCACTGAAAAACTTAGAATATAAGAAACGCACAGTGTAGTACATAGTATATGAGTGAGTTGCACTGAAAAACTTAGAATATAAGAAACGCACAGTGTAGTACATAGTATATGAGTGAGTTGCACTGAAAAACTTAGAATATAAGAAACGCACAGTGTAGTACATAGTATATGAGTGAGTTGCACTGAAAAACTTAGAATATAAGAAACGCACAGTGTAGTACATAGTATATGAGTGAGTTGCACTGAAAAACTTAGAATATAAGAAACGCACAGTGTAGTACATAGTATATGAGTGAGTTGCACTGAAAAACTTAGAATATAAGAAACGCACAGTGTAGTACATAGTATATGAGTGAGTTGCACTGAAAAACTTAGAATATAAGAAACGCACAGTGTAGTACATAGTATATGAGTGAGTTGCACTGAAAAACTTAGAATATAAGAAACGCACAGTGTAGTACATAGTATATGAGTGAGTTGCACTGAAAAACTTAGAATATAAGAAACGCACAGTGTAGTACATAGTATATGAGTGAGTTGCACTGAAAAACTTAGAATATAAGAAACGCACAGTGTAGTACATAGTATATGAGTGAGTTGCACTGAAAAACTTAGAATATAAGAAACGCACAGTGTAGTACATAGTATATGAGTGAGTTGCACTGAAAAACTTAGAATATAAGAAACGCACAGTGTAGTACATAGTATATGAGTGAGTTGCACTGAAAAACTTAGAATATAAGAAACGCACAGTGTAGTACATAGTATATGAGTGAGTTGCACTGAAAAACTTAGAATATAAGAAACGCACAGTGTAGTACATAGTATATGAGTGAGTTGCACTGAAAAACTTAGAATATAAGAAACGCACAGTGTAGTACATAGTATATGAGTGAGTTGCACTGAAAAACTTAGAATATAAGAAACGCACAGTGTAGTACATAGTATATGAGTGAGTTGCACTGAAAAACTTAGAATATAAGAAACGCACAGTGTAGTACATAGTATATGAGTGAGTTGCACTGAAAAACTTAGAATATAAGAAACGCACAGTGTAGTACATAGTATATGAGTGAGTTGCACTGAAAAACTTAGAATATAAGAAACGCACAGTGTAGTACATAGTATATGAGTGAGTTGCACTGAAAAACTTAGAATATAAGAAACGCACAGTGTAGTACATAGTATATGAGTGAGTTGCACTGAAAAACTTAGAATATAAGAAACGCACAGTGTAGTACATAGTATATGAGTGAGTTGCACTGAAAAACTTAGAATATAAGAAACGCACAGTGTAGTACATAGTATATGAGTGAGTTGCACTGAAAAACTTAGAATATAAGAAACGCACAGTGTAGTACATAGTATATGAGTGAGTTGCACTGAAAAACTTAGAATATAAGAAACGCACAGTGTAGTACATAGTATATGAGTGAGTTGCACTGAAAAACTTAGAATATAAGAAACGCACAGTGTAGTACATAGTATATGAGTGAGTTGCACTGAAAAACTTAGAATATAAGAAACGCACAGTGTAGTACATAGTATATGAGTGAGTTGCACTGAAAAACTTAGAATATAAGAAACGCACAGTGTAGTACATAGTATATGAGTGAGTTGCACTGAAAAACTTAGAATATAAGAAACGCACAGTGTAGTACATAGTATATGAGTGAGTTGCACTGAAAAACTTAGAATATAAGAAACGCACAGTGTAGTACATAGTATATGAGTGAGTTGCACTGAAAAACTTAGAATATAAGAAACGCACAGTGTAGTACATAGTATATGAGTGAGTTGCACTGAAAAACTTAGAATATAAGAAACGCACAGTGTAGTACATAGTATATGAGTGAGTTGCACTGAAAAACTTAGAATATAAGAAACGCACAGTGTAGTACATAGTATATGAGTGAGTTGCACTGAAAAACTTAGAATATAAGAAACGCACAGTGTAGTACATAGTATATGAGTGAGTTGCACTGAAAAACTTAGAATATAAGAAACGCACAGTGTAGTACATAGTATATGAGTGAGTTGCACTGAAAAACTTAGAATATAAGAAACGCACAGTGTAGTACATAGTATATGAGTGAGTTGCACTGAAAAACTTAGAATATAAGAAACGCACAGTGTAGTACATAGTATATGAGTGAGTTGCACTGAAAAACTTAGAATATAAGAAACGCACAGTGTAGTACATAGTATATGAGTGAGTTGCACTGAAAAACTTAGAATATAAGAAACGCACAGTGTAGTACATAGTATATGAGTGAGTTGCACTGAAAAACTTAGAATATAAGAAACGCACAGTGTAGTACATAGTATATGAGTGAGTTGCACTGAAAAACTTAGAATATAAGAAACGCACAGTGTAGTACATAGTATATGAGTGAGTTGCACTGAAAAACTTAGAATATAAGAAACGCACAGTGTAGTACATAGTATATGAGTGAGTTGCACTGAAAAACTTAGAATATAAGAAACGCACAGTGTAGTACATAGTATATGAGTGAGTTGCACTGAAAAACTTAGAATATAAGAAACGCACAGTGTAGTACATAGTATATGAGTGAGTTGCACTGAAAAACTTAGAATATAAGAAACGCACAGTGTAGTACATAGTATATGAGTGAGTTGCACTGAAAAACTTAGAATATAAGAAACGCACAGTGTAGTACATAGTATATGAGTGAGTTGCACTGAAAAACTTAGAATATAAGAAACGCACAGTGTAGTACATAGTATATGAGTGAGTTGCACTGAAAAACTTAGAATATAAGAAACGCACAGTGTAGTACATAGTATATGAGTGAGTTGCACTGAAAAACTTAGAATATAAGAAACGCACAGTGTAGTACATAGTATATGAGTGAGTTGCACTGAAAAACTTAGAATATAAGAAACGCACAGTGTAGTACATAGTATATGAGTGAGTTGCACTGAAAAACTTAGAATATAAGAAACGCACAGTGTAGTACATAGTATATGAGTGAGTTGCACTGAAAAACTTAGAATATAAGAAACGCACAGTGTAGTACATAGTATATGAGTGAGTTGCACTGAAAAACTTAGAATATAAGAAACGCACAGTGTAGTACATAGTATATGAGTGAGTTGCACTGAAAAACTTAGAATATAAGAAACGCACAGTGTAGTACATAGTATATGAGTGAGTTGCACTGAAAAACTTAGAATATAAGAAACGCACAGTGTAGTACATAGTATATGAGTGAGTTGCACTGAAAAACTTAGAATATAAGAAACGCACAGTGTAGTACATAGTATATGAGTGAGTTGCACTGAAAAACTTAGAATACTAAGAAACGCACAGTGTAGTACATAGTATATGAGTGAGTTGCACTGAAAAACTTAGAATATAAGAAACGCACAGTGTAGTACATAGTATATGAGTGAGTTGCACTGAAAAACTTAGAATATAAGAAACGCACAGTGTAGTACATAGTATATGAGTGAGTTGCACTGAAAAACTTAGAATATAAGAAACGCACAGTGTAGTACATAGTATATGAGTGAGTTGCACTGAAAAACTTAGAATATAAGAAACGCACAGTGTAGTACATAGTATATGAGTGAGTTGCACTGAAAAACTTAGAATATAAGAAACGCACAGTGTAGTACATAGTATATGAGTGAGTTGCACTGAAAAACTTAGAATATAAGAAACGCACAGTGTAGTACATAGTATATGAGTGAGTTGCACTGAAAAACTTAGAATATAAGAAACGCACAGTGTAGTACATAGTATATGAGTGAGTTGCACTGAAAAACTTAGAATATAAGAAACGCACAGTGTAGTACATAGTATATGAGTGAGTTGCACTGAAAAACTTAGAATATAAGAAACGCACAGTGTAGTACATAGTATATGAGTGAGTTGCACTGAAAAACTTAGAATATAAGAAACGCACAGTGTAGTACATAGTATATGAGTGAGTTGCACTGAAAAACTTAGAATATAAGAAACGCACAGTGTAGTACATAGTATATGAGTGAGTTGCACTGAAAAACTTAGAATATAAGAAACGCACAGTGTAGTACATAGTATATGAGTGAGTTGCACTGAAAAACTTAGAATATAAGAAACGCACAGTGTAGTACATAGTATATGAGTGAGTTGCACTGAAAAACTTAGAATATAAGAAACGCACAGTGTAGTACATAGTATATGAGTGAGTTGCACTGAAAAACTTAGAATATAAGAAACGCACAGTGTAGTACATAGTATATGAGTGAGTTGCACTGAAAAACTTAGAATATAAGAAACGCACAGTGTAGTACATAGTATATGAGTGAGTTGCACTGAAAAACTTAGAATATAAGAAACGCACAGTGTAGTACATAGTATATGAGTGAGTTGCACTGAAAAACTTAGAATATAAGAAACGCACAGTGTAGTACATAGTATATGAGTGAGTTGCACTGAAAAACTTAGAATATAAGAAACGCACAGTGTAGTACATAGTATATGAGTGAGTTGCACTGAAAAACTTAGAATATAAGAAACGCACAGTGTAGTACATAGTATATGAGTGAGTTGCACTGAAAAACTTAGAATATAAGAAACGCACAGTGTAGTACATAGTATATGAGTGAGTTGCACTGAAAAACTTAGAATATAAGAAACGCACAGTGTAGTACATAGTATATGAGTGAGTTGCACTGAAAAACTTAGAATATAAGAAACGCACAGTGTAGTACATAGTATATGAGTGAGTTGCACTGAAAAACTTAGAATATAAGAAACGCACAGTGTAGTACATAGTATATGAGTGAGTTGCACTGAAAAACTTAGAATATAAGAAACGCACAGTGTAGTACATAGTATATGAGTGAGTTGCACTGAAAAACTTAGAATATAAGAAACGCACAGTGTAGTACATAGTATATGAGTGAGTTGCACTGAAAAACTTAGAATATAAGAAACGCACAGTGTAGTACATAGTATATGAGTGAGTTGCACTGAAAAACTTAGAATATAAGAAACGCACAGTGTAGTACATAGTATATGAGTGAGTTGCACTGAAAAACTTAGAATATAAGAAACGCACAGTGTAGTACATAGTATATGAGTGAGTTGCACTGAAAAACTTAGAATATAAGAAACGCACAGTGTAGTACATAGTATATGAGTGAGTTGCACTGAAAAACTTAGAATATAAGAAACGCACAGTGTAGTACATAGTATATGAGTGAGTTGCACTGAAAAACTTAGAATATAAGAAACGCACAGTGTAGTACATAGTATATGAGTGAGTTGCACTGAAAAACTTAGAATATAAGAAACGCACAGTGTAGTACATAGTATATGAGTGAGTTGCACTGAAAAACTTAGAATATAAGAAACGCACAGTGTAGTACATAGTATATGAGTGAGTTGCACTGAAAAACTTAGAATATAAGAAACGCACAGTGTAGTACATAGTATATGAGTGAGTTGCACTGAAAAACTTAGAATATAAGAAACGCACAGTGTAGTACATAGTATATGAGTGAGTTGCACTGAAAAACTTAGAATATAAGAAACGCACAGTGTAGTACATAGTATATGAGTGAGTTGCACTGAAAAACTTAGAATATAAGAAACGCACAGTGTAGTACATAGTATATGAGTGAGTTGCACTGAAAAACTTAGAATATAAGAAACGCACAGTGTAGTACATAGTATATGAGTGAGTTGCACTGAAAAACTTAGAATATAAGAAACGCACAGTGTAGTACATAGTATATGAGTGAGTTGCACTGAAAAACTTAGAATATAAGAAACGCACAGTGTAGTACATAGTATATGAGTGAGTTGCACTGAAAAACTTAGAATTGCACTGAAAAACTTAGAATATAAGAAACGCACAGTGTAGTACATAGTATATGAGTGAGTTGCACTGAAAAACTTAGAATATAAGAAACGCACAGTGTAGTACATAGTATATGAGTGAGTTGCACTGAAAAACTTAGAATTTAGAGAAACGCACAGTGTAGTACATAGTATATGAGTGAGTTGCACTGAAAAACTTAGAATTTAGAGAAACGCACAGTGTAGTACATAGTATATGAGTGAGTTGCACTGAAAAACTTAGAATATAAGAAACGCACAGTGTAGTACATAGTATATGAGTGAGTTGCACTGAAAAACTTAGAATATAAGAAACGCACAGTGTAGTACATTGTATATGAGTGAGTTGCACTGAAAAACTTAGAATTTAAGAAACGCACAGTGTAGTACATAGTATATGAGTGAGTTGCACTGAAAAACTTAGAATATAAGAAACGCACAGTGTAGTACATAGTATATGAGTGAGTTGCACTGAAAAACTTAGAATATAAGAAACGCACAGTGTAGTACATAGTATATGAGTGAGTTGCACTGAAAAACTTAGAATATAAGAAACGCACAGTGTATAGTATATGAGTGAGTTGCACTGAAAAACTTAGAATATAAGAAACGCACAGTGTAGTACATAGTATATGAGTGAGTTGCACTGAAAAACTTAGAATATAAGAAACGCACAGTGTAGTACATAGTATATGAGTGAGTTGCACTGAAAAACTTAGAATATAAGAAACGCACAGTGTAGTACATAGTATATGAGTGAGTTGCACTGAAAAACTTAGAATATAAGAAACGCACAGTGTAGTACATAGTATATGAGTGAGATGCACTGAAAAACTTAGAATATAAGAAACGCACAGTGTAGTACATAGTATATGAGTGAGTTGCACTGAAAAACTTAGAATATAAGAAACGCACAGTGTAGTACATAGTATATGAGTGAGTTGCACTGAAAAACTTAGAATTTAGAGAAACGCACAGTGTAGTACATAGTATATGAGTGAGTTGCACTGAAAAACTTAGAATTTAGAGAAACGCACAGTGTAGTACATAGTATATGAGTGAGTTGCACTGAAAAACTTAGAATATAAGAAACGCACAGTGTAGTACATAGTATATGAGTGAGTTGCACTGAAAAACTTAGAATATAAGAAACGCACAGTGTAGTACATAGTATATGAGTGAGTTGCACTGAAAAACTTAGAATATAAGAAACGCACAGTGTAGTACATAGTATATGAGTGAGTTGCACTGAAAAACTTAGAATATAAGAAACGCACAGTGTAGTACATAGTATATGAGTGAGTTGCACTGAAAAACTTAGAATATAAGAAACGCACAGTGTAGTACATAGTATATGAGTGAGTTGATCTGAAAAACTTAGAATATAAGAAACGCACAGTGTAGTACATAGTATATGAGTGAGTTGCACTGAAAAACTTAGAATTTAAGAAACGCACAGTGTTTTTCATAGTATATGAGTGAGTTGCACTGAAAAACTTAGAATATAAGAAACGCACAGTGTAGTACAAAGTATATGAGTGAGTTGCACTGAAAAACTTAGAATATAAGAAACGCACAGTGTAGTACATAGTATATGAGTGAGTTGCACTGAAAAACTTAGAATTTACTGAAAAACCCGCATTACATGAAATGCACAGTGTAGTACATAGTATATGAGTGAGTTGCACTGAAAAACTTAGAATATAAGAAACGCACAGTGTAGTACATAGTATATGAGTGAGTTGCACTGAAAAACTTAGAATATAAGAAACGCACAGTGTAGTACATAGTATATGAGTGAGTTGCACTGAAAAACTTAGAATATAAGAAACGCACAGTGTAGTACATAGTATATGAGTGAGTTGCACTGAAAAACTTAGAATATAAGAAACGCACAGTGTAGTACATAGTATATGAGTGAGTTGCACTGAAAAACTTAGAATATAAGAAACGCACAGTGTAGTACATAGTATATGAGTGAGTTGCACTGAAAAACTTAGAATATAAGAAACGCACAGTGTAGTACATAGTATATGAGTGAGTTGCACTGAAAAACTTAGAATATAAGAAACGCACAGTGTAGTACATAGTATATGAGTGAGTTGCACTGAAAAACTTAGAATATAAGAAACGCACAGTGTAGTACATAGTATATGAGTGAGTTGCACTGAAAAACTTAGAATATAAGAAACGCACAGTGTAGTACATAGTATATGAGTGAGTTGCACTGAAAAACTTAGAATATAAGAAACGCACAGTGTAGTACATAGTATATGAGTGAGTTGCACTGAAAAACTTAGAATAAAAGAAACGCACAGTGTAGTACATAGTATATGAGTGAGTTGCACTGAAAAACTTAGAATATAAGAAACGCACAGTGTAGTACATAGTATATGAGTGAGTTGCACTGAAAAACTTAGAATATAAGAAACGCACAGTGTAGTACATAGTATATGAGTGAGTTGCACTGAAAAACTTAGAATATAAGAAACGCACAGTGTAGTACATAGTATATGAGTGAGTTGCACTGAAAAACTTAGAATTTAGAGAAACGCACAGTGTAGTACATAGTATATGAGTGAGTTGCACTGAAAAACTTAGAATATAAGAAACGCACAGTGTAGTACATAGTATATGAGTGAGTTGCACTGAAAAACTTAGAATTTAGAGAAACGCACAGTGTAGTACATAGTATATGAGTGAGTTGCACTGAAACACTTAGAATTTAGAGAAACGCACAGTGTAGTACATAGTATATGAGTGAGTTGCACTGAAAAACTTAGAATATAAGAAACGCACAGTGTAGTACATAGTATATGAGTGAGTTGCACTGAAAAACTTAGAATATAAGAAACGCACAGTGTAGTACATAGTATATGAGTGAGTTGCACTGAAAAACTTAGAATATAAGAAACGCACAGTGTAGTACATAGTATATGAGTGAGTTGCACTGAAAAACTTAGAATATAAGAAACGCACAGTGTAGTACATAGTATATGAGTGAGTTGCACTGAAAAACTTAGAATATAAGAAACGCACAGTGTAGTACATAGTATATGAGTGAGTTGCACTGAAAAACTTAGAATATAAGAAACGCACAGTGTAGTACATAGTATATGAGTGAGTTGCACTGAAAAACTTAGAATTTAGAGAAACGCACAGTGTAGTACATAGTATATGAGTGAGTTGCACTGAAAAACTTAGAATTTAGAGAAACGCACAGTGTAGTACATAGTATATGAGTGAGTTGCACTGAAAAACTTAGAATATAAGAAACGCACAGTGTAGTACATAGTCTATGAGTGAGTTGCACTGAAAAACTTAGAATATAAGAAACGCACAGTGTAGTACATTGTATATGAGTGAGTTGCACTAAAAAACTTAGAATTTAAGAAACGCACAGTGTAGTACATAGTATATGAGTGAGTTGCACTGAAAAACTTAGAATATAAGAAACGCACAGTGTAGTACATAGTATATGAGTGAGTTGCACTGAAAAACTTAGAATATAAGAAACGCACAGTGTAGTACATAGTATATGAGTGAGTTGCACTGAAAAACTTAGAATATAAGAAACGCACAGTGTATAGTATATGAGTGAGTTGCACTGAAAAACTTAGAATATAAGAAACGCACAGTGTAGTACATAGTATATGAGTGAGTTCCACTGAACAACTTAGAATATAAGAAACGCACAGTGTAGTACATAGTATATGAGTGAGTTGCACTGAAAAACTTAGAATTTAGAGAAACGCACAGTGTAGTACATAGTATATGAGTGAGTTGCACTGAAACACTTAGAATTTAGAGAAACGCACAGTGTAGTACATAGTATATGAGTGAGTTGCACTGAAAAACTTAGAATATAAGAAACGCACAGTGTAGTACATATTATATGAGTGAGTTGCACTGAAAAACTTAGAATATAAGAAACGCACAGTGTAGTACATAGTATATGAGTGAGTTGCACTGAAAAACTTAGAATATAAGAAACGCACAGTGTAGTACATAGTATATGAGTGAGTTGCACTGAAAAACTTAGAATATAAGAAACGCACAGTGTAGTACATAGTATATGAGTGAGTTGCACTGAAAAACTTAGAATTTACTGAAAAACCCGCATTACACGAAATGCACAGTGTAGTACATAGTATATGAGTGAGTTGCACTGAAAAACTTAGAATATAAGAAACGCACAGTGTAGTACATAGTATATGAGTGAGTTGCACTGAAAAACTTAGAATATAAGAAACGCACAGTGTAGTACATAGTATATGAGTGAGTTGCACTGAAAAACTTAGAATATAAGAAACGCACAGTGTAGTACATAGTATATGAGTGAGTTGCACTGAAAAACTTAGAATATAAGAAACGCACAGTGTAGTACATAGTATATGAGTGAGTTGCACTGAAAAACTTAGAATATAAGAAACGCACAGTGTAGTACATAGTATATGAGTGAGTTGCACTCAAAAACTTGAATTTACTGAAAAACCCGCATTACACGAAATGCACAGTGTAGTACATAGTATATGAGTGAGTTGCACTCAAAAACTTAGAATATAAGAAACGCACAGTGTAGTACATAGTATATGAGTGAGTTGCACTGAAAAACTTAGAATATAAGAAACGCACAGTGTAGTACATAGTATATGAGTGAGTTGCACTGAAAAACTTAGAATATAAGAAACGCACAGTGTAGTACATAGTATATGAGTGAGTTGCACTGAAAAACTTAGAATATAAGAAACGCACAGTGTAGTACATAGTATATGAGTGAGTTGCACTGAAAAACTTAGAATATAAGAAACGCACAGTGTAGTACATAGTATATGAGTGAGTTGCACTGAAAAACTTAGAATATAAGAAACGCACAGTGTAGTACATAGTATATGAGTGAGTTGCACTGAAAAACTTAGAATATAAGAAACGCACAGTGTAGTACATAGTATATGAGTGAGTTGCACTGAAAAACTTAGAATTTAGAGAAACGCACAGTGTAGTACATAGTATATGAGTGAGTTGCACTGAAAAACTTAGAATTTAGAGAAACGCACAGTGTAGTACATAGTATATGAGTGAGTTGCACTGAAAAACTTAGAATATAAGAAACGCACAGTGTAGTACATAGTCTATGAGTGAGTTGCACTGAAAAACTTAGAATATAAGAAACGCACAGTGTAGTACATTGTATATGAGTGAGTTGCACTGAAAAACTTAGAATTTAAGAAACGCACAGTGTAGTACATAGTATATGAGTGAGTTGCACTGAAAAACTTAGAATATAAGAAACGCACAGTGTAGTACATAGTATATGAGTGAGTTGCACTGAAAAACTTAGAATATAAGAAACGCACAGTGTAGTACATAGTATATGAGTGAGTTGCACTGAAAAACTTAGAATATAAGAAACGCACAGTGTATAGTATATGAGTGAGTTGCACTGAAAAACTTAGAATATAAGAAACGCACAGTGTAGTACATAGTATATGAGTGAGTTCCACTGAACAACTTAGAATATAAGAAACGCACAGTGTAGTACATAGTATATGAGTGAGTTGCACTGAAAAACTTAGAATTTAGAGAAACGCACAGTGTAGTACATAGTATATGAGTGAGTTGCACTGAAACACTTAGAATTTAGAGAAACGCACAGTGTAGTACATAGTATATGAGTGAGTTGCACTGAAAAACTTAGAATATAAGAAACGCACAGTGTAGTACATATTATATGAGTGAGTTGCACTGAAAAACTTAGAATATAAGAAACGCACAGTGTAGTACATAGTATATGAGTGAGTTGCACTGAAAAACTTAGAATATAAGAAACGCACAGTGTAGTACATAGTATATGAGTGAGTTGCACTGAAAAACTTAGAATATAAGAAACGCACAGTGTAGTACATAGTATATGAGTGAGTTGCACTGAAAAACTTAGAATATAAGAAACGCACAGTGTAGTACATAGTATATGAGTGAGTTGCACTGAAAAACTTAGAATATAAGAAACGCACAGTGTAGTACATAGTATATGAGTGAGTTGCACTGAAAAACTTAGAATTTACTGAAAAACCCGCATTACACGAAATGCACAGTGTAGTACATAGTATATGAGTGAGTTGCACTGAAAAACTTAGAATATAAGAAACGCACAGTGTAGTACATAGTATATGAGTGAGTTGCACTGAAAAACTTAGAATATAAGAAACGCACAGTGTAGTACATAGTATATGAGTGAGTTGCACTGAAAAACTTAGAATATAAGAAACGCACAGTGTAGTACATAGTATATGAGTGAGTTGCACTGAAAAACTTAGAATATAAGAAACGCACAGTGTAGTACATAGTATATGAGTGAGTTGCACTGAAAAACTTAGAATATAAGAAACGCACAGTGTAGTACATAGTATATGAGTGAGTTGCACTCAAAAACTTGAATTTACTGAAAAACCCGCATTACACGAAATGCACAGTGTAGTACATAGTATATGAGTGAGTTGCACTCAAAAACTTAGAATATAAGAAACGCACAGTGTAGTACATAGTATATGAGTGAGTTGCACTGAAAAACTTAGAATATAAGAAACGCACAGTGTAGTACGTAGTATATGAGTGAGTTGCACTGAAAAACTTAGAATATAAGAAACGCACAGTGTAGTACATAGTATATGAGTGAGTTGCATTGAAAAACTTAGAATATAAGAAACGCACAGTGTAGTGCATAGTATATGAGTGAGTTGCACTGAAAAACTTAGAATATAAGAAACGCACAGTATAGTACATAGTATATGAATGAGTTGCACTGAAAAACTTAGAATTTACTGAAAAACCCGCATTACACGAAATGCACAGTGGAGTACATAGTATATGAGTGAGTTGCACTGAAAAACTTAGAATATAAGAAACGCACAGTGTAGTACATAGTATATGAGTGAGTTGCACTGAAAAACTTAGAATATAAGAAACGCACAGTGTAGTACATAGTATATGAGTGAGTTGCACTGAAAAACTTAGAATTTACTGAAAAACCCGCATTACACGAAATGCATAGTGTAGTACATAGTATATGAGTGAGTTGCACTGAAAAACTTAGAATATAAGAAACGCACAGTGTAGTACATAGTATATGAGTGAGTTGCACTGAAAAACTTAGAATATAAGAAACGCACAGTGTAGTACATAGTATATGAGTGAGTTGCACTGAAAAACTTAGAATATAAGAAACGCACAGTGTAGTACATAGTATATGAGTGAGTTGCACTGAAAAACTTAGAATATAAGAAACGCACAGTGTAGTACATAGTATATGAATGAGTTGCACTGAAAAACTTAGAATATAAAAAACGCACAGTGTAGTACATAGTATATGAGTGAGTTGCACTGTAAAACTTAGAATATAAGAAACGCACAGTGTAGTACATAGTATATGAGTGAGTTGCACTGAAAAACTTAGAATATAAGAAACGCACAGTGTAGTACATAGTATATGAGTGAGTTGCACTGAAAAACTTAGAATATAAGAAACGCACAGTATAGTACATAGTATATGAGTGAGTTGCACTGAAAAACTTAGAATATAAGAAACGCACAGTGTAGTACATAGTATATGAGTGAGTTGCACTGAAAAACTTAGAATATAAGAAACGCACAGTGTAGCACATAGTATATGAGTGAGTTGCACTGAAAAACTTAGAATATAAGAAACGCACATTGTAGTACATAGTATATGAGTGAGTTGCACTGAAAAACTTAGAATTTACTGAAAAACCCGCATTACACGAAATGCACAGTGTAGTACATAGTATATGAGTGAGTTGCACTGAAAAACTTAGAATATAAGAAACGCACAGTGTAGTACATAGTATATGAGTGAGTTGCACTGAAAAACTTAGAATATAAGAAGCGCACAGTGTAGTACATAGTATATGAGTGAGTTGCACTGAAAAACTTAGAATATAAGAAACGCACAGTGTAGTACATAGTATATGAGTGAGTTGCACTGAAAAACTTAGAATATAAGAAACGCACAGTGTAGTACATAGTATATGAGTGAGTTGCACTGAAAAACTTAGAATATAAGAAACGCACAGTGTAGTACATTGTATATGAGTGAGTTGCACTGAAAAACTTAGAATTTAAGAAACGCACAGTGTAGTACATAGTATATGAGTGAGTTGCACTGAAAAACTTAGAATATAAGAAACGCACAGTGTAGTACATAGTATATGAGTGAGTTGCACTCAAAAACTTGAATTTACTGAAAAACCCGCATTACACGAAATGCACAGTGTAGTACATAGTATATGAGTGAGTTGCACTCAAAAACTTAGAATATAAGAAACGCACAGTGTAGTACATAGTATATGAGTGAGTTGCACTGAAAAACTTAGAATATAAGAAACGCACAGTGTAGTACGTAGTATATGAGTGAGTTGCACTGAAAAACTTAGAATATAAGAAACGCACAGTGTAGTACATAGTATATGAGTGAGTTGCATTGAAAAACTTAGAATATAAGAAACACACAGTGTAGTGCATAGTATATGAGTGAGTTGCACTGAAAAACTTAGAATATAAGAAACGCACAGTATAGTACATAGTATATGAATGAGTTGCACTGAAAAACTTAGAATTTACTGAAAAACCCGCATTACACGAAATGCACAGTGTAGTACATAGTATATGAGTGAGTTGCACTGAAAAACTTAGAATATAAGAAACGCACAGTGTATTACTTAGTATATGAGTGAGTTGCACTGAAAAACTTAGAATATAAGAAACGCACAGTGTAGTACATAGTATATGAGTGAGTTGCACTGAAAAACTTAGAATTTACTGAAAAACCCGCATTACACGAAATGCATAGTGTAGTACATAGTATATGAGTGAGTTGCACTGAAAAACTTAGAATATAAGAAACGCACAGTGTAGTACATAGTATATGAGTGAGTTGCACTGAAAAACTTAGAATATAAGAAACGCACAGTGTAGTACATAGTATATGAGTGAGTTGCACTGAAAAACTTAGAATATAAGAAACGCACAGTGTAGTACATAGTATATGAGTGAGTTGCACTGAAAAACTTAGAATATAAGAAACGCACAGTGTAGTACATAGTATATGAGTGAGTTGCACTGAAAAACTTAGAATATAAGAAACGCACAGTGTAGTACATAGTATATGAGTGAGTTGCACTGAAAAACTTAGAATATAAGAAACGCACAGTGTAGTACATAGTATATGAGTGAGTTGCACTGAAAAACTTAGAATTTAGAGAAACGCACAGTGTAGTACATAGTATATGAGTGAGTTGCACTGAAAAACTTAGAATTTAGAGAAACGCACAGTGTAGTACATAGTATATGAGTGAGTTGCACTGAAAAACTTAGAATATAAGAAACGCACAGTGTAGTACATAGTCTATGAGTGAGTTGCACTGAAAAACTTAGAATATAAGAAACGCACAGTGTAGTACATTGTATATGAGTGAGTTGCACTGAAAAACTTAGAATTTAAGAAACGCACAGTGTAGTACATAGTATATGAGTGAGTTGCACTGAAAAACTTAGAATATAAGAAACGCACAGTGTAGTACATAGTATATGAGTGAGTTGCACTGAAAAACTTAGAATATAAGAAACGCACAGTGTAGTACATAGTATATGAGTGAGTTGCACTGAAAAACTTAGAATATAAGAAACGCACAGTGTATAGTATATGAGTGAGTTGCACTGAAAAACTTAGAATATAAGAAACGCACAGTGTAGTACATAGTATATGAGTGAGTTCCACTGAACAACTTAGAATATAAGAAACGCACAGTGTAGTACATAGTATATGAGTGAGTTGCACTGAAAAACTTAGAATTTAGAGAAACGCACAGTGTAGTACATAGTATATGAGTGAGTTGCACTGAAACACTTAGAATTTAGAGAAACGCACAGTGTAGTACATAGTATATGAGTGAGTTGCACTGAAAAACTTAGAATATAAGAAACGCACAGTGTAGTACATATTATATGAGTGAGTTGCACTGAAAAACTTAGAATATAAGAAACGCACAGTGTAGTACATAGTATATGAGTGAGTTGCACTGAAAAACTTAGAATATAAGAAACGCACAGTGTAGTACATAGTATATGAGTGAGTTGCACTGAAAAACTTAGAATATAAGAAACGCACAGTGTAGTACATAGTATATGAGTGAGTTGCACTGAAAAACTTAGAATATAAGAAACGCACAGTGTAGTACATAGTATATGAGTGAGTTGCACTGAAAAACTTAGAATATAAGAAACGCACAGTGTAGTACATAGTATATGAGTGAGTTGCACTGAAAAACTTAGAATTTACTGAAAAACCCGCATTACACGAAATGCACAGTGTAGTACATAGTATATGAGTGAGTTGCACTGAAAAACTTAGAATATAAGAAACGCACAGTGTAGTACATAGTATATGAGTGAGTTGCACTGAAAAACTTAGAATATAAGAAACGCACAGTGTAGTACATAGTATATGAGTGAGTTGCACTGAAAAACTTAGAATATAAGAAACGCACAGTGTAGTACATAGTATATGAGTGAGTTGCACTGAAAAACTTAGAATATAAGAAACGCACAGTGTAGTACATAGTATATGAGTGAGTTGCACTGAAAAACTTAGAATATAAGAAACGCACAGTGTAGTACATAGTATATGAGTGAGTTGCACTCAAAAACTTGAATTTACTGAAAAACCCGCATTACACGAAATGCACAGTGTAGTACATAGTATATGAGTGAGTTGCACTCAAAAACTTAGAATATAAGAAACGCACAGTGTAGTACATAGTATATGAGTGAGTTGCACTGAAAAACTTAGAATATAAGAAACGCACAGTGTAGTACGTAGTATATGAGTGAGTTGCACTGAAAAACTTAGAATATAAGAAACGCACAGTGTAGTACATAGTATATGAGTGAGTTGCATTGAAAAACTTAGAATATAAGAAACGCACAGTGTAGTGCATAGTATATGAGTGAGTTGCACTGAAAAACTTAGAATATAAGAAACGCACAGTATAGTACATAGTATATGAATGAGTTGCACTGAAAAACTTAGAATTTACTGAAAAACCCGCATTACACGAAATGCACAGTGGAGTACATAGTATATGAGTGAGTTGCACTGAAAAACTTAGAATATAAGAAACGCACAGTGTAGTACATAGTATATGAGTGAGTTGCACTGAAAAACTTAGAATATAAGAAACGCACAGTGTAGTACATAGTATATGAGTGAGTTGCACTGAAAAACTTAGAATTTACTGAAAAACCCGCATTACACGAAATGCATAGTGTAGTACATAGTATATGAGTGAGTTGCACTGAAAAACTTAGAATATAAGAAACGCACAGTGTAGTACATAGTATATGAGTGAGTTGCACTGAAAAACTTAGAATATAAGAAACGCACAGTGTAGTACATAGTATATGAGTGAGTTGCACTGAAAAACTTAGAATATAAGAAACGCACAGTGTAGTACATAGTATATGAGTGAGTTGCATTGAAAAACTTAGAATATAAGAAACGCACAGTGTAGTACATAGTATATGAATGAGTTGCACTGAAAAACTTAGAATATAAAAAACGCACAGTGTAGTACATAGTATATGAGTGAGTTGCACTGTAAAACTTAGAATATAAGAAACGCACAGTGTAGTACATAGTATATGAGTGAGTTGCACTGAAAAACTTAGAATATAAGAAACGCACAGTGTAGTACATAGTATATGAGTGAGTTGCACTGAAAAACTTAGAATATAAGAAACGCACAGTATAGTACATAGTATATGAGTGAGTTGCACTGAAAAACTTAGAATATAAGAAACGCACAGTGTAGTACATAGTATATGAGTGAGTTGCACTGAAAAACTTAGAATATAAGAAACGCACAGTGTAGCACATAGTATATGAGTGAGTTGCACTGAAAAACTTAGAATATAAGAAACGCACATTGTAGTACATAGTATATGAGTGAGTTGCACTGAAAAACTTAGAATTTACTGAAAAACCCGCATTACACGAAATGCACAGTGTAGTACATAGTATATGAGTGAGTTGCACTGAAAAACTTAGAATATAAGAAACGCACAGTGTAGTACATAGTATATGAGTGAGTTGCACTGAAAAACTTAGAATATAAGAAGCGCACAGTGTAGTACATAGTATATGAGTGAGTTGCACTGAAAAACTTAGAATATAAGAAACGCACAGTGTAGTACATAGTATATGAGTGAGTTGCACTGAAAAACTTAGAATATAAGAAACGCACAGTGTAGTACATAGTATATGAGTGAGTTGCACTGAAAAACTTAGAATATAAGAAACGCACAGTGTAGTACATTGTATATGAGTGAGTTGCACTGAAAAACTTAGAATTTAAGAAACGCACAGTGTAGTACATAGTATATGAGTGAGTTGCACTGAAAAACTTAGAATATAAGAAACGCACAGTGTAGTACATAGTATATGAGTGAGTTGCACTCAAAAACTTGAATTTACTGAAAAACCCGCATTACACGAAATGCACAGTGTAGTACATAGTATATGAGTGAGTTGCACTCAAAAACTTAGAATATAAGAAACGCACAGTGTAGTACATAGTATATGAGTGAGTTGCACTGAAAAACTTAGAATATAAGAAACGCACAGTGTAGTACGTAGTATATGAGTGAGTTGCACTGAAAAACTTAGAATATAAGAAACGCACAGTGTAGTACATAGTATATGAGTGAGTTGCATTGAAAAACTTAGAATATAAGAAACACACAGTGTAGTGCATAGTATATGAGTGAGTTGCACTGAAAAACTTAGAATATAAGAAACGCACAGTATAGTACATAGTATATGAATGAGTTGCACTGAAAAACTTAGAATTTACTGAAAAACCCGCATTACACGAAATGCACAGTGTAGTACATAGTATATGAGTGAGTTGCACTGAAAAACTTAGAATATAAGAAACGCACAGTGTATTACTTAGTATATGAGTGAGTTGCACTGAAAAACTTAGAATATAAGAAACGCACAGTGTAGTACATAGTATATGAGTGAGTTGCACTGAAAAACTTAGAATTTACTGAAAAACCCGCATTACACGAAATGCATAGTGTAGTACATAGTATATGAGTGAGTTGCACTGAAAAACTTAGAATATAAGAAACGCACAGTGTAGTACATAGTATATGAGTGAGTTGCACTGAAAAACTTAGAATATAAGAAACGCACAGTGTAGTACATAGTATATGAGTGAGTTGCACTGAAAAACTTAGAATATAAGAAACGCACAGTGTAGTACATAGTATATGAGTGAGTTGCACTGAAAAACTTAGAATATAAGAAACGCACAGTGTAGTACATAGTATATGAGTGAGTTGCACTGAAAAACTTAGAATATAAGAAACGCACAGTGTAGTACATAGTATATGAGTGAGTTGCACTCAAAAACTTAGAATATAAGAAACGCACAGTGTAGTACATAGTATATGAGTGAGTTGCACTCAAAAACTTAGAATATAAGAAACGCACAGTGTAGTACATAGTATATGAGTGAGTTGCACTGAAAAACTTAGAATATAAGAAACGCACAGTGTAGTAAGTAGTATATGAGTGAGTTGCACTGAAAAACTTAGAATATAAGAAACGCACAGTGTAGTACAAATTATATGAGTGAGTTGCACTGAAAAACTTAGAATATAAGAAACGCACAGTGTAGTACATAGTATATGAGTGAGTTGCACTGAAAAACTTAGAATATAAGAAACGCACAGTGTAGTACATAGTATATGAGTGAGTTGCACTGAAAAACTTAGAATATAAGAAACGCACAGTGTAGTACATAGTATATGAGTGAGTTGCACTGAAAAACTTAGAATATAAGAAACGCACAGTGTAGTACATAGTATATGAGTGAGTTGCACTGTAAAACTTAGAATATAAGAAACGCACAGTGTAGTACATAGTATATGAGTGAGTTGCACTGAAAAACTTAGAATATAAGAAACGCACAGTGTAGTACATAGTATATGAGTGAGTTGCACTGAAAAACTTAGAATATAAGAAACGCACAGTATAGTACATAGTATATGAGTGAGTTGCACTGAAAAACTTAGAATATAAGAAACGCACAGTGTAGTACATAGTATATGAGTGAGTTGCACTGAAAAACTTAGAATATAAGAAACGCACAGTGTAGCACATAGTATATGAGTGAGTTGCACTGAAAAACTTAGAATATAAGAAACGCACATTGTAGTACATAGTATATGAGTGAGTTGCACTGAAAAACTTAGAATTTACTGAAAAACCCGCATTACACGAAATGCACAGTGTAGTACATAGTATATGAGTGAGTTGCACTGAAAAACTTAGAATATAAGAAACGCACAGTGTAGTACATAGTATATGAGTGAGTTGCACTGAAAAACTTAGAATATAAGAAGCGCACAGTGTAGTACATAGTATATGAGTGAGTTGCACTGAAAAACTTAGAATATAAGAAACGCACAGTGTAGTACATAGTATATGAGTGAGTTGCACTGAAAAACTTAGAATATAAGAAACGCACAGTGTAGTACATAGTATATGAGTGAGTTGCACTGAAAAACTTAGAATATAAGAAACGCACAGTGTAGTACATTGTATATGAGTGAGTTGCACTGAAAAACTTAGAATTTAAGAAACGCACAGTGTAGTACATAGTATATGAGTGAGTTGCACTGAAAAACTTAGAATATAAGAAACGCACAGTGTAGTACATAGTATATGAGTGAGTTGCACTCAAAAACTTAGAATATAAGAAACGCACAGTGTAGTACATAGTATATGAGTGAGTTGCACTGAAAAACTTAGAATATAAGAAACGCACAGTGTAGTATGTAGTATATGAGTGAGTTGCACTGAAAAACTTAGAATATAAGAAACGCACAGTGTAGTACATAGTATATGAGTGAGTTGCATTGAAAAACTTAGAATATAAGAAACACACAGTGTAGTGCATAGTATATGAGTGAGTTGCACTGAAAAACTTAGAATATAAGAAACGCACAGTATAGTACATAGTATATGAATGAGTTGCACTGAAAAACTTAGAATTTACTGAAAAACCCGCATTACACGAAATGCACAGTGTAGTACATAGTATATGAGTGAGTTGCACTGAAAAACTTAGAATATAAGAAACGCACAGTGTATTACATAGTATATGAGTGAGTTGCACTGAAAAACTTAGAATATAAGAAACGCACAGTGTAGTACATAGTATATGAGTGAGTTGCACTGAAAAACTTAGAATTTACTGAAAAACCCGCATTACACGAAATGCATAGTGTAGTACATAGTATATGAGTGAGTTGCACTGAAAAACTTAGAATATAAGAAACGCACAGTGTAGTACATAGTATATGAGTGAGTTGCACTGAAAAACTTAGAATATAAGAAACGCACAGTGTAGTACATAGTATATGAGTGAGTTGCACTGAAAAACTTAGAATATAAGAAACGCACAGTGTAGTACATAGTATATGAGTGAGTTGCACTGAAAAACTTAGAATATAAGAAACGCACAGTGTAGTACATAGTATATGAGTGAGTTGCACTGAAAAACTTAGAATATAAGAAACGCACAGTGTAGTACATAGTATATGAGTGAGTTGCACTCAAAAACTTAGAATATAAGAAACGCACAGTGTAGTACATAGTATATGAGTGAGTTGCACTGAAAAACTTAGAATATAAGAAACGCACAGTGTAGTACATAGTATATGAGTGAGTTGCCCTGAAAAACTTAGAATATAAGAAACGCACAGTATAGTACATAGTATATGAATGAGTTGCATTGAAAAACTTAGAATTTACTGAAAAACCCGCATTACACGAAATGCACAGTGTAGTATATAGTATATGAGTGAGTTGTACTGAAAAACTTAGAATATAAGAAACGCACAGTGTAGTACATAGTATATGAGTGAGTTGCACTGAAAAACTTAGAATATAAAAAACGCACAGTGTAGTACATAGTATATGAGTGAGTTGCACTGAAAAACTTAGAATATAAGAAACGCACAGTGTAGTACATAGTATATGAGTGAGTTGCACTGAAAAACTTAGAATATAAGAAACGCACAGTGTAATACATAGTATATGAGTGAGATGCACTGAAAAACTTAGAATTTAAGAAACGCACAGTGTAGTACATAGTATATGAGTGAGTTGCACTGTAAAACTTAGAATATAAGAAACGCACATTGTAGTACATAGTATATGAGTGAGTTGCACTGAAAAACTTAGAATATAAGAAACGCACAGTGTAGTACATAGTATATGAGTGAGTTGCACTCAAAAACTTAGAATATAAGAAACGCACAGTGTAGTACATAGTATATGAGTGAGTTGCACTGAAAAACTTAGAATATAAGAAACGCACAGTGTAGTAAGTAGTATATGAGTGAGTTGCACTGAAAAACTTAGAATATAAGAAACGCACAGTGTAGTACAAATTATATGAGTGCGTTGCACTGAAAAACTTAGAATATAAGAAACGCACAGTGTAGTACATAGTATATGAGTGAGTTGCACTGAAAAACTTAGAATATAAGAAACGCACAGTGTAGTACATAGTATATGAGTGAGTTGCACTGAAAAACTTAGAATATAAGAAACGCACAGTGTAGTACATAGTATATGAGTGAGTTGCACTGAAAAACTTAGAATATAAGAAACGCACAGTGTAGTACATAGTATATGAGTGAGTTGCATTGAAAAACTTAGAATATAAGAAACGCACAGTGTAGTGCATAGTATATGAGTGAGTTGCCCTGAAAAACTTAGAATATAAGAAACGCACAGTATAGTACATAGTATATGAATGAGTTGCACTGAAAAACTTAGAATTTACTGAAAAACCCGCATTACACGAAATGCACAGTGTAGTACATAGTACATGAGTGAGTTGCACTGAAAAACTTAGAATATAAGAAACACACAGTGTAGTACATAGTATATGAGTGAGTTGCACTGAAAAACTTAGAATATAAGAAACGCACAGTGTAGTACATAGTATATGAGTGAGTTGCACTGAAAAACTTAGAATATAAGAAACGCACAGTGTAGTACATAGTATATGAGTGAGTTGCACTGAAAAACTTAGAATATAAGAAACGCACAGTGTAGTACATAGTATATGAGTGAGTTGCACTGAAAAACTTAGAATATAAGAAACGCACAGTGTAGTACATAGTATATGAGTGAGTTGCACTGAAAAACTTGGAATATAAGAAACGCACAGTGTAGTACATAGTATATGAGTGAGTTGCATTGAAAAACTTGGAATATAAGAAACGCACAGTGTAGTACATAGTATATGAGTGAGTTGCACTGAAAAACATGGAATATAAGAAACGCACAGTGTAGTACATAGTATATGAGTGAGTTGCACTGAAAAACTTAGAATATAAGAAACGCACAGTGTAGTACATAGTATATGAGTGAGTTGCACTGAAAAACTTAGAATATAAGAAACGCACAGTGTAGTACATAGTATATGAGTGAGGTGCACTGAAAAACTTAGAATTTACTGAAAAACCCGCATTACACGAAATGCACAGTGTAGTACATAGTATATGAGTGAGTTGCACTGAAAAACTTAGAATATAAGAAACGCACAGTGTAGTACATAGTATATGAGTGAGTTGCACTGAAAAACTTAGAATATAAGAAACGCACAGTGTAGTACATAGTATATGAGTGAGTTGCACTGAAAAACTTAGAATATAAGAAACGCACAGTGTAGTACATAGTATATGAGTGAGTTGCACTGAAAAACTTAGAATATAAGAAACGCACAGTGTAGTACATAGTATATGAGTGAGTTGCACTGAAAAACTTAGAATATAAGAAACGCACAGTGTAGTACATTGTATATGAGTGAGTTGCACTGAAAAACTTAGAATTTAAGAAACGCACAGTGTAGTACATAGTATATGAGTGAGTTGCACTGAAAAACTTAGAATATAAGAAACGCACAGTGTAGTACATAGTATATGAGTGAGTTGCACTCAAAAACTTGAATTTACTGAAAAACCCGCATTACACGAAATGCACAGTGTAGTACATAGTATATGAGTGAGTTGCACTCAAAAACTTAGAATATAAGAAACGCACAGTGTAGTACATAGTATATGAGTGAGTTGCACTGAAAAACTTAGAATATAAGAAACGCACAGTGTAGTACGTAGTATATGAGTGAGTTGCACTGAAAAACTTAGAATATAAGAAACGCACAGTGTAGTACATAGTATATGAGTGAGTTGCATTGAAAAACTTAGAATATAAGAAACACACAGTGTAGTGCATAGTATATGAGTGAGTTGCACTGAAAAACTTAGAATATAAGAAACTCACAGTATAGTACATAGTATATGAATGAGTTGCACTGAAAAACTTAGAATTTACTGAAAAACCCGCATTACACGAAATGCACAGTGTAGTACATAGTATATGAGTGAGTTGCACTGAAAAACTTAGAATATAAGAAACGCACAGTGTATTACATAGTATATGAGTGAGTTGCACTGAAAAACTTAGAATATAAGAAACGCACAGTGTAGTACATAGTATATGAGTGAGTTGCACTGAAAAACTTAGAATTTACTGAAAAACCCGCATTACACGAAATGCATAGTGTAGTACATAGTATATGAGTGAGTTGCACTGAAAAACTTAGAATATAAGAAACGCACAGTGTAGTACATAGTATATGAGTGAGTTGCACTGAAAAACTTAGAATATAAGAAACGCACAGTGTAGTACATAGTATATGAGTGAGTTGCACTGAAAAACTTAGAATATAAGAAACGCACAGTGTAGTACATAGTATATGAGTGAGTTGCACTGAAAAACTTAGAATATAAGAAACGCACAGTGTAGTACATAGTATATGAGTGAGTTGCACTGAAAAACTTAGAATATAAGAAACGCACAGTGTAGTACATAGTATATGAGTGAGTTGCACTCAAAAACTTAGAATATAAGAAACGCACAGTGTAGTACATAGTATATGAGTGAGTTGCACTCAAAAACTTAGAATATAAGAAACGCACAGTGTAGTACATAGTATATGAGTGAGTTGCACTGAAAAACTTAGAATATAAGAAACGCACAGTGTAGTACATAGTATATGAGTGAGTTGCATTGAAAAACTTAGAATATAAGAAACGCACAGTGTAGTGCAAAGTATATGAGTGAGTTGCCCTGAAAAACTTAGAATATAAGAAACGCACAGTATAGTACATAGTATATGAATGAGTTGCACTGAAAAACTTAGAATTTACTGAAAAACCCGCATTACACGAAATGCACAGTGTAGTACATAGTACATGAGTGAGTTGCACTGAAAAACTTAGAATATAAGAAACACACAGTGTAGTACATAGTATATGAGTGAGTTGCACTGAAAAACTTAGAATATAAGAAACGCACAGTGTAGTACATAGTATATGAGTGAGTTGCACTGAAAAACTTAGAATATAAGAAACGCACAGTGTAGTACATAGTATATGAGTGAGTTGCACTGAAAAACTTAGAATATAAGAAACGCACAGTGTAGTACATAGTATATGAGTGAGTTGCACTGAAAAACTTAGAATATAAGAAACGCACAGTGTAGTACATAGTATATGAGTGAGTTGCACTGAAAAACTTGGAATATAAGAAACGCACAGTGTAGTACATAGTATATGAGTGAGTTGCATTGAAAAACTTGGAATATAAGAAACGCACAGTGTAGTACATAGTATATGAGTGAGTTGCACTGAAAAACATGGAATATAAGAAACGCACAGTGTAGTACATAGTATATGAGTGAGTTGCACTGAAAAACTTAGAATATAAGAAACGCACAGTGTAGTACATAGTATATGAGTGAGTTGCACTGAAAAACTTAGAATATAAGAAACGCACAGTGTAGTACATAGTATATGAGTGAGGTGCACTGAAAAACTTAGAATTTACTGAAAAACCCGCATTACACGAAATGCACAGTGTAGTACATAGTATATGAGTGAGTTGCACTGAAAAACTTAGAATATAAGAAACGCACAGTGTAGTACATAGTATATGAGTGAGTTGCACTGAAAAACTTAGAATATAAGAAACGCACAGTGTAGTACATAGTATATGAGTGAGTTGCACTGAAAAACTTAGAATATAAGAAACGCACAGTGTAGTACATAGTATATGAGTGAGTTGCACTGAAAAACTTAGAATATAAGAAACGCACAGTGTAGTACATAGTATATGAGTGAGTTGCACTGAAAAACTTAGAATATAAGAAACGCACAGTGTAGTACATTGTATATGAGTGAGTTGCACTGAAAAACTTAGAATTTAAGAAACGCACAGTGTAGTACATAGTATATGAGTGAGTTGCACTGAAAAACTTAGAATATAAGAAACGCACAGTGTAGTACATAGTATATGAGTGAGTTGCACTCAAAAACTTGAATTTACTGAAAAACCCGCATTACACGAAATGCACAGTGTAGTACATAGTATATGAGTGAGTTGCACTCAAAAACTTAGAATATAAGAAACGCACAGTGTAGTACATAGTATATGAGTGAGTTGCACTGAAAAACTTAGAATATAAGAAACGCACAGTGTAGTACGTAGTATATGAGTGAGTTGCACTGAAAAACTTAGAATATAAGAAACGCACAGTGTAGTACATAGTATATGAGTGAGTTGCATTGAAAAACTTAGAATATAAGAAACACACAGTGTAGTGCATAGTATATGAGTGAGTTGCACTGAAAAACTTAGAATATAAGAAACTCACAGTATAGTACATAGTATATGAATGAGTTGCACTGAAAAACTTAGAATTTACTGAAAAACCCGCATTACACGAAATGCACAGTGTAGTACATAGTATATGAGTGAGTTGCACTGAAAAACTTAGAATATAAGAAACGCACAGTGTATTACATAGTATATGAGTGAGTTGCACTGAAAAACTTAGAATATAAGAAACGCACAGTGTAGTACATAGTATATGAGTGAGTTGCACTGAAAAACTTAGAATTTACTGAAAAACCCGCATTACACGAAATGCATAGTGTAGTACATAGTATATGAGTGAGTTGCACTGAAAAACTTAGAATATAAGAAACGCACAGTGTAGTACATAGTATATGAGTGAGTTGCACTGAAAAACTTAGAATATAAGAAACGCACAGTGTAGTACATAGTATATGAGTGAGTTGCACTGAAAAACTTAGAATATAAGAAACGCACAGTGTAGTACATAGTATATGAGTGAGTTGCACTGAAAAACTTAGAATATAAGAAACGCACAGTGTAGTACATAGTATATGAGTGAGTTGCACTGAAAAACTTAGAATATAAGAAACGCACAGTGTAGTACATAGTATATGAGTGAGTTGCACTCAAAAACTTAGAATATAAGAAACGCACAGTGTAGTACATAGTATATGAGTGAGTTGCACTCAAAAACTTAGAATATAAGAAACGCACAGTGTAGTACATAGTATATGAGTGAGTTGCACTGAAAAACTTAGAATATAAGAAACGCACAGTGTAGTACATAGTATATGAGTGAGTTGCCCTGAAAAACTTAGAATATAAGAAACGCACAGTATAGTACATAGTATATGAATGAGTTGCACTGAAAAACTTAGAATATACGAAAAACCCGCATTACACGAAATGCACAGTGTAGTATATAGTATATGAGTGAGTTGTACTGAAAAACTTAGAATATAAGAAACGCACAGTGTAGTACATAGTATATGAGTGAGTTGCACTGAAAAACTTAGAATATAAAAAACGCACAGTGTAGTACATAGTATATGAGTGAGTTGCACTGAAAAACTTAGAATATAAGAAACGCACAGTGTAGTACATAGTATATGAGTGAGTTGCACTGTAAAACTTAGAATATAAGAAACGCACATTGTAGTACATAGTATATGAGTGAGTTGCACTGAAAAACTTAGAATATAAGAAACGCACAGTGTAGTACATAGTATATGAGTGAGTTGCACTCAAAAACTTAGAATATAAGAAACGCACAGTGTAGTACATAGTATATGAGTGAGTTGCACTGAAAAACTTAGATTATAAGAAACGCACAGTGTAGTAAGTAGTATATGAGTGAGTTGCACTGAAAAACTTAGAATATAAGAAACGCACAGTGTAGTACAAATTATATGAGTGAGTTGCACTGAAAAACTTAGAATATAAGAAACGCACAGTGTAGTACATAGTATATGAGTGAGTTGCACTGAAAAACTTAGAATATAAGAAACGCACAGTGTAGTACATAGTATATGAGTGAGTTGCACTGAAAAACTTAGAATATAAGAAACGCACAGTGTAGTACATAGTATATGAGTGAGTTGCACTGAAAAACTTAGAATATAAGAAACGCACAGTGTAGTACATAGTATATGAGTGAGTTGCATTGAAAAACTTAGAATATAAGAAACGCACAGTGTAGTGCATAGTATATGAGTGAGTTGCCCTGAAAAACTTAGAATATAAGAAACGCACAGTATAGTACATAGTATATGAATGAGTTGCACTGAAAAACTTAGAATTTACTGAAAAACCCGCATTACACGAAATGCACAGTGTAGTACATAGTACATGAGTGAGTTGCACTGAAAAACTTAGAATATAAGAAACACACAGTGTAGTACATAGTATATGAGTGAGTTGCACTGAAAAACTTAGAATATAAGAAACGCACAGTGTAGTACATAGTATATGAGTGAGTTGCACTGAAAAACTTAGAATATAAGAAACGCACAGTGTAGTACATAGTATATGAGTGAGTTGCACTGAAAAACTTAGAATATAAGAAACGCACAGTGTAGTACATAGTATATGAGTGAGTTGCACTGAAAAACTTAGAATATAAGAAACGCACAGTGTAGTACATAGTATATGAGTGAGTTGCACTGAAAAACTTGGAATATAAGAAACGCACAGTGTAGTACATAGTATATGAGTGAGTTGCACTGAAAAACTTGGAATATAAGAAACGCACAGTGTAGTACATAGTATATGAGTGCGAGTTGCACTGAAAAACATGGAATATAAGAAACGCACAGTGTAGTACATAGTATATGAGTGAGTTGCACTGAAAAACTTAGAATATAAGAAACGCACAGTGTAGTACATAGTATATGAGTGAGTTGCACTGAAAAACTTAGAATATAAGAAACGCACAGTGTAGTACATAGTATATGAGTGAGGTGCACTGAAAAACTTAGAATTTACTGAAAAACCCGCATTACACGAAATGCACAGTGTAGTACATAGTATATGAGTGAGTTGCACTGAAAAACTTAGAATATAAGAAACGCACAGTGTAGTACATAGTATATGAGTGAGTTGCACTGAAAAACTTAGAATATAAGAAACGCACAGTGTAGTACATAGTATATGAGTGAGTTGAACTGAAAAACTTAGAATATAAGAAACGCACAGTGTAGTACATAGTATATGAGTGAGTTGCACTGAAAAACTTAGAATATAAGAAACGCACAGTGTAGTACATAGTATATGAGTGAGTTGCACTGAAAAACTTAGAATATAAGAAACGCACAGTGTAGTACATAGTATATGAGTGAGTTGCACTGAAAAACTTAGAATATAAGAAACGCACAGTGTAGTACATAGTATATGAGTGAGTTGCACTGAAAAACTTAGAATATAAGAAACGCACATTGTAGTACATAGTATATGAGTGAGTTGCACTGAAAAACTTAGAATTTACTGAAAAACCCGCATTACACGAAATGCACAGTGTAGTACATAGTATATGAGTGAGTTGCACTGAAAAACTTAGAATATAAGAAACGCACAGTGTAGTACATAGTATATGAGTGAGTTGCACTGAAAAACTTAGAATATAAGAAACGCACAGTGTAGTACATAGTATATGAGTGAGTTGCACTGAAAAACTTAGAATATAAGAAACGCACAGTGTAGTACATAGTATATGAGTGAGTTGCACTGAAAAACTTAGAATATAAGAAACGCACAGTGTAGTACATAGTATATGAGTGAGTTGCACTGAAAAACTTAGAATTTACTGAAAAACCCGCATTACACGAAATGCATAGTGTAGTACATAGTATATGAGTGAGTTGCACTGAAAAACTTAGAATATAAGAAACGCACAGTGTAGTACATAGTATATGAGTGAGTTGCACTGAAAAACTTAGAATATAAGAAACGCACAGTGTAGTACATAGTATATGAGTGAGTTGCACTGAAAAACTTAGAATATAAGAAACGCACAGTGTAGTACATAGTATATGAGTGAGTTGCACTGAAAAACTTAGAATATAAGAAACGCACAGTGTAGTACATAGTATATGAGTGAGTTGCACTGAAAAACTTAGAATATAAGAAACGCACAGTGTAGTACATAGTATATGAGTGAGTTGCACTGAAAAACTTAGAATATAAGAAACGCACAGTGTAGTACATAGTATATGAGTGAGTTGCCCTGAAAAACTTAGAATATAAGAAACGCACAGTATAGTACATAGTATATGAATGAGTTGCACTGAAAAACTTAGAATTTACTGAAAAACCCGCATTACACGAAATGCACAGTGTAGTATATAGTATATGAGTGAGTTGTACTGAAAAACTTAGAATATAAGAAACGCACAGTGTAGTACATAGTATATGAGTGAGTTGCACTGAAAAACTTAGAATATAAAAAACGCACAGTGTAGTACATAGTATATGAGTGAGTTGCACTGAAAAACTTAGAATATAAGAAACGCACAGTGTAGTACATAGTATATGAGTGAGTTGCACTGAAAAACTTAGAATATAAGAAACGCACAGTGTAGTACATAGTATATGAGTGAGTTGCCCTGAAAAACTTAGAATATAAGAAACGCACAGTATAGTACATAGTATATGAATGAGTTGCACTGAAAAACTTAGAATTTACTGAAAAACCCGCATTACACGAAATGCACAGTGTAGTATATAGTATATGAGTGAGTTGTACTGAAAAACTTAGAATATAAGAAACGCACAGTGTAGTACATAGTATATGAGTGAGTTGCACTGAAAAACTTAGAATATAAAAAACGCACAGTGTAGTACATAGTATATGAGTGAGTTGCACTGAAAAACTTAGAATATAAGAAACGCACAGTGTAGTACATAGTATATGAGTGAGTTGCACTGAAAAACTTAGAATATAAGAAACGCACAGTGTAATACATAGTATATGAGTGAGATGCACTGAAAAACTTAGAATTTAAGAAACGCACAGTGTAGTACATAGTATATGAGTGAGTTGCACTGTAAAACTTAGAATATAAGAAACGCACATTGTAGTACATAGTATATGAGTGAGTTGCACTGAAAAACTTAGAATATAAGAAACGCACAGTGTAGTACATAGTATATGAGTGAGTTGCACTCAAAAACTTAGAATATAAGAAACGCACAGTGTAGTACATAGTATATGAGTGAGTTGCACTGAAAAACTTAGAATATAAGAAACGCACAGTGTAGTAAGTAGTATATGAGTGAGTTGCACTGAAAAACTTAGAATATAAGAAACGCACAGTGTAGTACAAATTATATGAGTGAGTTGCACTGAAAAACTTAGAATATAAGAAACGCACAGTGTAGTACATAGTATATGAGTGAGTTGCACTGAAAAACTTAGAATATAAGAAACGCACAGTGTAGTACATAGTATATGAGTGAGTTGCACTGAAAAACTTAGAATATAAGAAACGCACAGTGTAGTACATAGTATATGAGTGAGTTGCACTGAAAAACTTAGAATATAAGAAACGCACAGTGTAGTACATAGTATATGAGTGAGTTGCATTGAAAAACTTAGAATATAAGAAACGCACAGTGTAGTGCATAGTATATGAGTGAGTTGCCCTGAAAAACTTAGAATATAAGAAACGCACAGTATAGTACATAGTATATGAATGAGTTGCACTGAAAAACTTAGAATTTACTGAAAAACCCGCATTACACGAAATGCACAGTGTAGTACATAGTACATGAGTGAGTTGCACTGAAAAACTTAGAATATAAGAAACACACAGTGTAGTACATAGTATATGAGTGAGTTGCACTGAAAAACTTAGAATATAAGAAACGCACAGTGTAGTACATAGTATATGAGTGAGTTGCACTGAAAAACTTAGAATATAAGAAACGCACAGTGTAGTACATAGTATATGAGTGAGTTGCACTGAAAAACTTAGAATATAAGAAACGCACAGTGTAGTACATAGTATATGAGTGAGTTGCACTGAAAAACTTAGAATATAAGAAACGCACAGTGTAGTACATAGTATATGAGTGAGTTGCACTGAAAAACTTGGAATATAAGAAACGCACAGTGTAGTACATAGTATATGAGTGAGTTGCACTGAAAAACTTGGAATATAAGAAACGCACAGTGTAGTACATAGTATATGAGTGAGTTGCACTGAAAAACATGGAATATAAGAAACGCACAGTGTAGTACATAGTATATGAGTGAGTTGCACTGAAAAACTTAGAATATAAGAAACGCACAGTGTAGTACATAGTATATGAGTGAGTTGCACTGAAAAACTTAGAATATAAGAAACGCACAGTGTAGTACATAGTATATGAGTGAGGTGCACTGAAAAACTTAGAATTTACTGAAAAACCCGCATTACACGAAATGCACAGTGTAGTACATAGTATATGAGTGAGTTGCACTGAAAAACTTAGAATATAAGAAACGCACAGTGTAGTACATAGTATATGAGTGAGTTGCACTCAAAAACTTGAATTTACTGAAAAACCCGCATTACACGAAATGCACAGTGTAGTACATAGTATATGAGTGAGTTGCACTCAAAAACTTAGAATATAAGAAACGCACAGTGTAGTACATAGTATATGAGTGAGTTGCACTGAAAAACTTAGAATATAAGAAACGCACAGTGTAGTACGTAGTATATGAGTGAGTTGCACTGAAAAACTTAGAATATAAGAAACGCACAGTGTAGTACATAGTATATGAGTGAGTTGCATTGAAAAACTTAGAATATAAGAAACACACAGTGTAGTGCATAGTATATGAGTGAGTTGCACTGAAAAACTTAGAATATAAGAAACGCACAGTATAGTACATAGTATATGAATGAGTTGCACTGAAAAACTTAGAATTTACTGAAAAACCCGCATTACACGAAATGCACAGTGTAGTACATAGTATATGAGTGAGTTGCACTGAAAAACTTAGAATATAAGAAACGCACAGTGTATTACATAGTATATGAGTGAGTTGCACTGAAAAACTTAGAATATAAGAAACGCACAGTGTAGTACATAGTATATGAGTGAGTTGCACTGAAAAACTTAGAATTTACTGAAAAACCCGCATTACACGAAATGCATAGTGTAGTACATAGTATATGAGTGAGTTGCACTGAAAAACTTAGAATATAAGAAACGCACAGTGTAGTACATAGTATATGAGTGAGTTGCACTGAAAAACTTAGAATATAAGAAACGCACAGTGTAGTACATAGTATATGAGTGAGTTGCACTGAAAAACTTAGAATATAAGAAACGCACAGTGTAGTACACAGTATATGAGTGAGTTGCACTGAAAAACTTAGAATATAAGAAACGCACAGTGTAGTACATAGTATATGAGTGAGTTGCACTGAAAAACTTAGAATATAAGAAACGCACAGTGTAGTACATAGTATATGAGTGAGTTGCACTCAAAAACTTAGAATATAAGAAACGCACAGTGTAGTACATAGTATATGAGTGAGTTGCACTCAAAAACTTAGAATATAAGAAACGCACAGTGTAGTACATAGTATATGAGTGAGTTGCACTGAAAAACTTAGAATATAAGAAACGCACAGTGTAGTACATAGTATATGAGTGAGTTGCCCTGAAAAACTTAGAATATAAGAAACGCACAGTATAGTACATAGTATATGAATGAGTTGCACTGAAAAACTTTGAATTTACTGAAAAACCCGCATTACACGAAATGCACAGTGTAGTATATAGTATATGAGTGAGTTGTACTGAAAAACTTAGAATATAAGAAACGCACAGTGTAGTACATAGTATATGAGTGAGTTGCACTGAAAAACTTAGAATATAAAAAACGCACAGTGTAGTACATAGTATATGAGTGAGTTGCACTGAAAAACTTAGAATATAAGAAACGCACAGTGTAGTAAGTAGTATATGAGTGAGTTGCACTGAAAAACTTAGAATATAAGAAACGCACAGTGTAATACATAGTATATGAGTGAGATGCACTGAAAAACTTAGAATTTAAGAAACGCACAGTGTAGTACATAGTATATGAGTGAGTTGCACTGTAAAACTTAGAATATAAGAAACGCACATTGTAGTACATAGTATATGAGTGAGTTGCACTGAAAAACTTAGAATATAAGAAACGCACAGTGTAGTACATAGTATATGAGTGCGAGTTGCACTGAAAAACATGGAATATAAGAAACGCACAGTGTAGTACATAGTATATGAGTGAGTTGCACTGAAAAACTTAGAATATAAGAAACGCACAGTGTAGTACATAGTATATGAGTGAGTTGCACTGAAAAACTTAGAATATAAGAAACGCACAGTGTAGTACATAGTATATGAGTGAGGTGCACTGAAAAACTTAGAATTTACTGAAAAACCCGCATTACACGAAATGCACAGTGTAGTACATAGTATATGAGTGAGTTGCACTGAAAAACTTAGAATATAAGAAACGCACAGTGTAGTACATAGTATATGAGTGAGTTGCACTGAAAAACTTAGAATATAAGAAACGCACAGTGTAGTACATAGTATATGAGTGAGTTGAACTGAAAAACTTAGAATATAAGAAACGCACAGTGTAGTACATAGTATATGAGTGAGTTGCACTGAAAAACTTAGAATATAAGAAACGCACAGTGTAGTACATAGTATATGAGTGAGTTGCACTGAAAAACTTAGAATATAAGAAACGCACAGTGTAGTACATAGTATATGAGTGAGTTGCACTGAAAAACTTAGAATATAAGAAACGCACAGTGTAGTACATAGTATATGAGTGAGTTGCACTGAAAAACTTAGAATATAAGAAACGCACATTGTAGTACATAGTATATGAGTGAGTTGCACTGAAAAACTTAGAATTTACTGAAAAACCCGCATTACACGAAATGCACAGTGTAGTACATAGTATATGAGTGAGTTGCACTGAAAAACTTAGAATATAAGAAACGCACAGTGTAGTACATAGTTTATGAGTGAGTTGCACTGAAAAACTTAGAATATAAGAAACGCACAGTGTAGTACATAGTATATGAGTGAGTTGCACTGAAAAACTTAGAATATAAGAAACGCACAGTGTAGTACATAGTATATGAGTGAGTTGCACTGAAAAACTTAGAATATAAGAAACGCACAGTGTAGTACATAGTATATGAGTGAGTTGCACTGAAAAACTTAGAATTTACTGAAAAACCCGCATTACACGAAATGCATAGTGTAGTACATAGTATATGAGTGAGTTGCACTGAAAAACTTAGAATATAAGAAACGCACAGTGTAGTACATAGTATATGAGTGAGTTGCACTGAAAAACTTAGAATATAAGAAACGCACAGTGTAGTACATAGTATATGAGTGAGTTGCACTGAAAAACTTAGAATATAAGAAACGCACAGTGTAGTACATAGTATATGAGTGAGTTGCACTGAAAAACTTAGAATATAAGAAACGCACAGTGTAGTACATAGTATATGAGTGAGTTGCACTGAAAAACTTAGAATATAAGAAACGCACAGTGTAGTACATAGTATATGAGTGAGTTGCACTCAAAAACTTAGAATATAAGAAACGCACAGTGTAGTACATAGTATATGAGTGAGTTGCACTGTAAAACTTAGAATATAAGAAACGCACATTGTAGTACATAGTATATGAGTGAGTTGCACTGAAAAACTTAGAATATAAGAAACGCACAGTGTAGTACATAGTATATGAGTGAGTTGCACTCAAAAACTTAGAATATAAGAAACGCACAGTGTAGTACATAGTATATGAGTGAGTTGCACTGAAAAACTTAGAATATAAGAAACGCACAGTGTAGTAAGTAGTATATGAGTGAGTTGCACTGAAAAACTTAGAATATAAGAAACGCACAGTGTAGTACATAGTATATGAGTGAGTTGCACTGAAAAACTTAGAATATAAGAAACGCACAGTGTAGTACATAGTATATGAGTGAGTTGCACTGAAAAACTTAGAATATAAGAAACGCACAGTGTAGTACATAGTATATGAGTGAGTTGCACTGAAAAACTTAGAATATAAGAAACGCACAGTGTAGTACATAGTATATGAGTGAGTTGCATTGAAAAACTTAGAATATAAGAAACGCACAGTGTAGTGCATAGTATATGAGTGAGTTGCCCTGAAAAACTTAGAATATAAGAAACGCACAGTATAGTACATAGTATATGAATGAGTTGCACTGAAAAACTTAGAATTTACTGAAAAACCCGCATTACACGAAATGCACAGTGTAGTACATAGTACATGAGTGAGTTGCACTGAAAAACTTAGAATATAAGAAACACACAGTGTAGTACATAGTATATGAGTGAGTTGCACTGAAAAACTTAGAATATAAGAAACGCACAGTGTAGTACATAGTATATGAGTGAGTTGCACTGAAAAACTTAGAATATAAGAAACGCACAGTGTAGTACATAGTATATGAGTGAGGTGCACTGAAAAACTTAGAATTTACTGAAAAACCCGCATTACACGAAATGCACAGTGTAGTACATAGTATATGAGTGAGTTGCACTGAAAAACTTAGAATATAAGAAACGCACAGTGTAGTACATAGTATATGAGTGAGTTGCACTGAAAAACTTAGAATATAAGAAACGCACAGTGTAGTACATAGTATATGAGTGAGTTGCACTGAAAAACTTAGAATATAAGAAACGCACAGTGTAGTACATAGTATATGAGTGAGTTGCACTGAAAAACTTAGAATATAAGAAACGCACAGTGTAGTACATAGTATATGAGTGAGTTGCACTGAAAAACTTAGAATATAAGAAACGCACAGTGTAGTACATAGTATATGAGTGAGTTGCACTGAAAAACTTGGAATATAAGAAACGCACAGTGTAGTACATAGTATATGAGTGAGTTGCACTGAAAAACTTGGAATATAAGAAACGCACAGTGTAGTACATAGTATATGAGTGAGTTGCACTGAAAAACATGGAATATAAGAAACGCACAGTGTAGTACATAGTATATGAGTGAGTTGCACTGAAAAACTTAGAATATAAGAAACGCACAGTGTAGTACATAGTATATGAGTGAGTTGCACTGAAAAACTTAGAATATAAGAAACGCACAGTGTAGTACATAGTATATGAGTGAGGTGCACTGAAAAACTTAGAATTTACTGAAAAACCCGCATTACACGAAATGCACAGTGTAGTACATAGTATATGAGTGAGTTGCACTGAAAAACTTAGAATATAAGAAACGCACAGTGTAGTACATAGTATATGAGTGAGTTGCACTCAAAAACTTGAATTTACTGAAAAACCCGCATTACACGAAATGCACAGTGTAGTACATAGTATATGAGTGAGTTGCACTCAAAAACTTAGAATATAAGAAACGCACAGTGTAGTACATAGTATATGAGTGAGTTGCACTGAAAAACTTAGAATATAAGAAACGCACAGTGTAGTACGTAGTATATGAGTGAGTTGCACTGAAAAACTTAGAATATAAGAAACGCACAGTGTAGTACATAGTATATGAGTGAGTTGCATTGAAAAACTTAGAATATAAGAAACACACAGTGTAGTGCATAGTATATGAGTGAGTTGCACTGAAAAACTTAGAATATAAGAAACGCACAGTATAGTACATAGTATATGAATGAGTTGCACTGAAAAACTTAGAATTTACTGAAAAACCCGCATTACACGAAATGCACAGTGTAGTACATAGTATATGAGTGAGTTGCACTGAAAAACTTAGAATATAAGAAACGCACAGTGTATTACATAGTATATGAGTGAGTTGCACTGAAAAACTTAGAATATAAGAAACGCACAGTGTAGTACATAGTATATGAGTGAGTTGCACTGAAAAACTTAGAATTTACTGAAAAACCCGCATTACACGAAATGCATAGTGTAGTACATAGTATATGAGTGAGTTGCACTGAAAAACTTAGAATATAAGAAACGCACAGTGTAGTACATAGTATATGAGTGAGTTGCACTGAAAAACTTAGAATATAAGAAACGCACAGTGTAGTACATAGTATATGAGTGAGTTGCACTGAAAAACTTAGAATATAAGAAACGCACAGTGTAGTACATAGTATATGAGTGAGTTGCACTGAAAAACTTAGAATATAAGAAACGCACAGTGTAGTACATAGTATATGAGTGAGTTGCACTGAAAAACTTAGAATATAAGAAACGCACAGTGTAGTACATAGTATATGAGTGAGTTGCACTCAAAAACTTAGAATATAAGAAACGCACAGTGTAGTACATAGTATATGAGTGAGTTGCACTTAAAAACTTAGAATATAAGAAACGCACAGTGTAGTACATAGTATATGAGTGAGTTGCACTGAAAAACTTAGAATATAAGAAACGCACAGTGTAGTACATAGTATATGAGTGAGTTGCCCTGAAAAACTTAGAATATAAGAAACGCACAGTATAGTACATAGTATATGAATGAGTTGCACTGAAAAACTTTGAATTTACTGAAAAACCCGCATTACACGAAATGCACAGTGTAGTATATAGTATATGAGTGAGTTGTACTGAAAAACTTAGAATATAAGAAACGCACAGTGTAGTACATAGTATATGAGTGAGTTGCACTGAAAAACTTAGAATATAAAAAACGCACAGTGTAGTACATAGTATATGAGTGAGTTGCACTGAAAAACTTAGAATATAAGAAACGCACAGTGTAGTAAGTAGTATATGAGTGAGTTGCACTGAAAAACTTAGAATATAAGAAACGCACAGTGTAATACATAGTATATGAGTGAGATGCACTGAAAAACTTAGAATTTAAGAAACGCACAGTGTAGTACATAGTATATGAGTGAGTTGCACTGTAAAACTTAGAATATAAGAAACGCACATTGTAGTACATAGTATATGAGTGAGTTGCACTGAAAAACTTAGAATATAAGAAACGCACAGTGTAGTACATAGTATATGAGTGCGAGTTGCACTGAAAAACATGGAATATAAGAAACGCACAGTGTAGTACATAGTATATGAGTGAGTTGCACTGAAAAACTTAGAATATAAGAAACGCACAGTGTAGTACATAGTATATGAGTGAGTTGCACTGAAAAACTTAGAATATAAGAAACGCACAGTGTAGTACATAGTATATGAGTGAGGTGCACTGAAAAACTTAGAATTTACTGAAAAACCCGCATTATACGAAATGCACAGTGTAGTACATAGTATATGAGTGAGTTGCACTGAAAAACTTAGAATATAAGAAACGCACAGTGTAGTACATAGTATATGAGTGAGTTGCACTGAAAAACTTAGAATATAAGAAACGCACAGTGTAGTACATAGTATATGAGTGAGTTGAACTGAAAAACTTAGAATATAAGAAACGCACAGTGTAGTACATAGTATATGAGTGAGTTGCACTGAAAAACTTAGAATATAAGAAACGCACAGTGTAGTACATAGTATATGAGTGAGTTGCACTGAAAAACTTAGAATATAAGAAACGCACAGTGTAGTACATAGTATATGAGTGAGTTGCACTGAAAAACTTAGAATATAAGAAACGCACAGTGTAGTACATAGTATATGAGTGAGTTGCACTGAAAAACTTAGAATATAAGAAACGCACATTGTAGTACATAGTATATGAGTGAGTTGCACTGAAAAACTTAGAATTTACTGAAAAACCCGCATTACACGAAATGCACAGTGTAGTACATAGTATATGAGTGAGTTGCACTGAAAAACTTAGAATATAAGAAACGCACAGTGTAGTACATAGTTTATGAGTGAGTTGCACTGAAAAACTTAGAATATAAGAAACGCACAGTGTAGTACATAGTATATGAGTGAGTTGCACTGAAAAACTTAGAATATAAGAAACGCACAGTGTAGTACATAGTATATGAGTGAGTTGCACTGAAAAACTTAGAATATAAGAAACGCACAGTGTAGTACATAGTATATGAGTGAGTTGCACTGAAAAACTTAGAATTTACTGAAAAACCCGCATTACACGAAATGCATAGTGTAGTACATAGTATATGAGTGAGTTGCACTGAAAAACTTAGAATATAAGAAACGCACAGTGTAGTACATAGTATATGAGTGAGTTGCACTGAAAAACTTAGAATATAAGAAACGCACAGTGTAGTACATAGTATATGAGTGAGTTGCACTGAAAAACTTAGAATATAAGAAACGCACAGTGTAGTACATAGTATATGAGTGAGTTGCACTGAAAAACTTAGAATATAAGAAACGCACAGTGTAGTACATAGTATATGAGTGAGTTGCACTGAAAAACTTAGAATATAAGAAACGCACAGTGTAGTACATAGTATATGAGTGAGTTGCACTCAAAAACTTAGAATATAAGAAACGCACAGTGTAGTACATAGTATATGAGTGAGTTGCACTGTAAAACTTAGAATATAAGAAACGCACATTGTAGTACATAGTATATGAGTGAGTTGCACTGAAAAACTTAGAATATAAGAAACGCACAGTGTAGTACATAGTATATGAGTGAGTTGCACTCAAAAACTTAGAATATAAGAAACGCACAGTGTAGTACATAGTATATGAGTGAGTTGCACTGAAAAACTTAGAATATAAGAAACGCACAGTGTAGTAAGTAGTATATGAGTGAGTTGCACTGAAAAACTTAGAATATAAGAAACGCACAGTGTAGTACAAATTATATGAGTGAGTTGCACTGAAAAACTTAGAATATAAGAAACGCACAGTGTAGTACATAGTATATGAGTGAGTTGCACTGAAAAACTTAGAATATAAGAAACGCACAGTGTAGTACATAGTATATGAGTGAGTTGCACTGAAAAACTTAGAATATAAGAAACGCACAGTGTAGTACATAGTATATGAGTGAGTTGCACTGAAAAACTTAGAATATAAGAAACGCACAGTGTAGTACATAGTATATGAGTGAGTTGCATTGAAAAACTTAGAATATAAGAAACGCACAGTGTAGTGCATAGTATATGAGTGAGTTGCCCTGAAAAACTTAGAATATAAGAAACGCACAGTATAGTACATAGTATATGAATGAGTTGCACTGAAAAACTTAGAATTTACTGAAAAACCCGCATTACACGAAATGCACAGTGTAGTACATAGTACATGAGTGAGTTGCACTGAAAAACTTAGAATATAAGAAACACACAGTGTAGTACATAGTATATGAGTGAGTTGCACTGAAAAACTTAGAATATAAGAAATGCACAGTGTAGTACATAGTATATGAGTGAGTTGCACTGAAAAACTTAGAATATAAGAAACGCACAGTGTAGTACATAGTATATGAGTGAGTTGCACTGAAAAACTTAGAATATAAGAAACGCACAGTGTAGTACATAGTATATGAGTGAGTTGCACTGAAAAACTTAGAATATAAGAAACGCACAGTGTAGTACATAGTATATGAGTGAGTTGCACTGAAAAACTTGGAATATAAGAAACGCACAGTGTAGTACATAGTATATGAGTGAGTTGCACTGAAAAACTTGGAATATAAGAAACGCACAGTGTAGTACATAGTATATGAGTGAGTTGCACTGAAAAACATGGAATATAAGAAACGCACAGTGTAGTACATAGTATATGAGTGAGTTGCACTGAAAAACTTAGAATATAAGAAACGCACAGTGTAGTACATAGTATATGAGTGAGTTGCACTGAAAAACTTAGAATATAAGAAACGCACAGTGTAGTACATAGTATATGAGTGAGGTGCACTGAAAAACTTAGAATTTACTGAAAAACCCGCATTACACGAAATGCACAGTGTAGTACATAGTATATGAGTGAGTTGCACTGAAAAACTTAGAATATAAGAAACGCACAGTGTAGTACATAGTATATGAGTGAGTTGCACTGAAAAACTTAGAATATAAGAAACGCACAGTGTAGTACATAGTATATGAGTGAGTTGCACTGAAAAACTTAGAATATAAGAAACGCACAGTGTAGTACATAGTATATGAGTGAGTTGCACTGAAAAACTTAGAATATAAGAAACGCACAGTGTAGTACATAGTATATGAGTGAGTTGCACTGAAAAACTTAGAATATAAGAAACGCACAGTGTAGTACATAGTATATGAGTGAGTTGCACTCAAAAACTTAGAATATAAGAAACGCACAGTGTAGTACATAGTATATGAGTGAGTTGCACTCAAAAACTTAGAATATAAGAAACGCACAGTGTAGTACATAGTATATGAGTGAGTTGCACTGAAAAACTTAGAATATAAGAAACGCACAGTGTAGTACATAGTATATGAGTGAGTTGCCCTGAAAAACTTAGAATATAAGAAACGCACAGTATAGTACATAGTATATGAATGAGTTGCACTGAAAAACTTAGAATTTACTGAAAAACCCGCATTACACGAAATGCACAGTGTAGTATATAGTATATGAGTGAGTTGTACTGAAAAACTTAGAATATAAGAAACGCACAGTGTAGTACATAGTATATGAGTGAGTTGCACTGAAAAACTTAGAATATAAAAAACGCACAGTGTAGTACATAGTATATGAGTGAGTTGCACTGAAAAACTTAGAATATAAGAAACGCACAGTGTAGTACATAGTATATGAGTGAGTTGCACTGAAAAACTTAGAATATAAGAAACGCACAGTGTAATACATAGTATATGAGTGAGATGCACTGAAAAACTTAGAATTTAAGAAACGCACAGTGTAGTACATAGTATATGAGTGAGTTGCACTGTAAAACTTAGAATATAAGAAACGCACATTGTAGTACATAGTATATGAGTGAGTTGCACTGAAAAACTTAGAATATAAGAAACGCACAGTGTAGTACATAGTATATGAGTGAGTTGCACTCAAAAACTTAGAATATAAGAAACGCACAGTGTAGTACATAGTATATGAGTGAGTTGCACTGAAAAACTTAGATTATAAGAAACGCACAGTGTAGTAAGTAGTATATGAGTGAGTTGCACTGAAAAACTTAGAATATAAGAAACGCACAGTGTAGTACAAATTATATGAGTGAGTTGCACTGAAAAACTTAGAATATAAGAAACGCACAGTGTAGTACATAGTATATGAGTGAGTAGCACTGAAAAACTTAGAATATAAGAAACGCACAGTGTAGTACATAGTATATGAGTGAGTTGCACTGAAAAACTTAGAATATAAGAAACGCACAGTGTAGTACATAGTATATGAGTGAGTTGCACTGAAAAACTTAGAATATAAGAAACGCACAGTGTAGTACATAGTATATGAGTGAGTTGCATTGAAAAACTTAGAATATAAGAAACGCACAGTGTAGTGCATAGTATATGAGTGAGTTGCCCTGAAAAACTTAGAATATAAGAAACGCACAGTATAGTACATAGTATATGAATGAGTTGCACTGAAAAACTTAGAATTTACTGAAAAACCCGCATTACACGAAATGCACAGTGTAGTACATAGTACATGAGTGAGTTGCACTGAAAAACTTAGAATATAAGAAACACACAGTGTAGTACATAGTATATGAGTGAGTTGCACTGAAAAACTTAGAATATAAGAAACGCACAGTGTAGTACATAGTATATGAGTGAGTTGCACTGAAAAACTTAGAATATAAGAAACGCACAGTGTAGTACATAGTATATGAGTGAGTTGCACTGAAAAACTTAGAATATAAGAAACGCACATTGTAGTACATAGTATATGAGTGAGTTGCACTGAAAAACTTAGAATATAAGAAACGCACAGTGTAGTACATAGTATATGAGTGAGTTGCACTGAAAAACTTAGAATTTACTGAAAAACCCGCATTACACGAAATGCACAGTGTAGTATATAGTATATGAGTGAGTTGTACTGAAAAACTTAGAATATAAGAAACGCACAGTGTAGTACATAGTATATGAGTGAGTTGCACTGAAAAACTTAGAATATAAAAAACGCACAGTGTAGTACATAGTATATGAGTGAGTTGCACTGAAAAACTTAGAATATAAGAAACGCACAGTGTAGTACATAGTATATGAGTGAGTTGCACTGAAAAACTTAGAATATAAGAAACGCACAGTGTAATACATAGTATATGAGTGAGATGCACTGAAAAACTTAGAATTTAAGAAACGCACAGTGTAGTACATAGTATATGAGTGAGTTGCACTGTAAAACTTAGAATATAAGAAACGCACATTGTAGTACATAGTATATGAGTGAGTTGCACTGAAAAACTTAGAATATAAGAAACGCACAGTGTAGTACATAGTATATGAGTGAGTTGCACTCAAAAACTTAGAATATAAGAAACGCACAGTGTAGTACATAGTATATGAGTGAGTTGCACTGAAAAACTTAGATTATAAGAAACGCACAGTGTAGTAAGTAGTATATGAGTGAGTTGCACTGAAAAACTTAGAATATAAGAAACGCACAGTGTAGTACAAATTATATGAGTGAGTTGCACTGAAAAACTTAGAATATAAGAAACGCACAGTGTAGTACATAGTATATGAGTGAGTAGCACTGAAAAACTTAGAATATAAGAAACGCACAATGTAGTACATAGTATATGAGTGAGTTGCACTGAAAAACTTAGAATATAAGAAACGCACAGTGTAGTACATAGTATATGAGTGAGTTGCACTGAAAAACTTAGAATATAAGAAACGCACAGTGTAGTACATAGTATATGAGTGAGTTGCATTGAAAAACTTAGAATATAAGAAACGCACAGTGTAGTGCATAGTATATGAGTGAGTTGCCCTGAAAAACTTAGAATATAAGAAACGCACAGTATAGTACATAGTATATGAATGAGTTGCACTGAAAAACTTAGAATTTACTGAAAAACCCGCATTACACGAAATGCACAGTGTAGTACATAGTACATGAGTGAGTTGCACTGAAAAACTTAGAATATAAGAAACACACAGTGTAGTACATAGTATATGAGTGAGTTGCACTGAAAAACTTAGAATATAAGAAACGCACAGTGTAGTACATAGTATATGAGTGAGTTGCACTGAAAAACTTAGAATATAAGAAACGCACAGTGTAGTACATAGTATATGAGTGAGTTGCACTGAAAAACTTAGAATATAAGAAACGCACATTGTAGTACATAGTATATGAGTGAGTTGCACTGAAAAACTTAGAATATAAGAAACGCACAGTGTAGTACATAGTATATGAGTGAGTTGCACTGAAAAACTTGGAATATAAGAAACGCACAGTGTAGTACATAGTATATGAGTGAGTTGCACTGAAAAACTTGGAATATAAGAAACGCACAGTGTAGTACATAGTATATGAGTGCGAGTTGCACTGAAAAACATGGAATATAAGAAACGCACAGTGTAGTACATAGTATATGAGTGAGTTGCACTGAAAAACTTAGAATATAAGAAACGCACAGTGTAGTACATAGTATATGAGTGAGTTGCACTGAAAAACTTAGAATATAAGAAACGCACAGTGTAGTACATAGTATATGAGTGAGGTGCACTGAAAAACTTAGAATTTACTGAAAAACCCGCATTACACGAAATGCACAGTGTAGTACATAGTATATGAGTGAGTTGCACTGAAAAACTTAGAATATAAGAAACGCACAGTGTAGTACATAGTATATGAGTGAGTTGCACTGAAAAACTTAGAATATAAGAAACGCACAGTGTAGTACATAGTATATGAGTGAGTTGAACTGAAAAACTTAGAATATAAGAAACGCACAGTGTAGTACATAGTATATGAGTGAGTTGCACTGAAAAACTTAGAATATAAGAAACGCACAGTGTAGTACATAGTATATGAGTGAGTTGCACTGAAAAACTTAGAATATAAGAAACGCACAGTGTAGTACATAGTATATGAGTGAGTTGCACTGAAAAACTTAGAATATAAGAAACGCACATTGTAGTACATAGTATATGAGTGAGTTGCACTGAAAAACTTAGAATTTACTGAAAAACCCGCATTACACGAAATGCACAGTGTAGTACATAGTATATGAGTGAGTTGCACTGAAAAACTTAGAATATAAGAAACGCACAGTGTAGTACATAGTATATGAGTGAGTTGCACTGAAAAACTTAGAATATAAGAAACGCACAGTGTAGTACATAGTATATGAGTGAGTTGCACTGAAAAACTTAGAATATAAGAAACGCACAGTGTAGTACATAGTATATGAGTGAGTTGCACTGAAAAACTTAGAATATAAGAAACGCACAGTGTAGTACATAGTATATGAGTGAGTTGCACTGAAAAACTTAGAATATAAGAAACGCACAGTGTAGTACATTGTATATGAGTGAGTTGCACTGAAAAACTTAGAATTTAAGAAACGCACAGTGTAGTACATAGTATATGAGTGAGTTGCACTGAAAAACTTAGAATATAAGAAACGCACAGTGTAGTACATAGTATATGAGTGAGTTGCACTCAAAAACTTGAATTTACTGAAAAACCCGCATTACACGAAATGCACAGTGTAGTACATAGTATATGAGTGAGTTGCACTCAAAAACTTAGAATATAAGAAACGCACAGTGTAGTACATAGTATATGAGTGAGTTGCACTGAAAAACTTAGAATATAAGAAACGCACAGTGTAGTACGTAGTATATGAGTGAGTTGCACTGAAAAACTTAGAATATAAGAAACGCACAGTGTAGTACATAGTATATGAGTGAGTTGCATTGAAAAACTTAGAATATAAGAAACACACAGTGTAGTGCATAGTATATGAGTGAGTTGCACTGAAAAACTTAGAATATAAGAAACGCACAGTATAGTACATAGTATATGAATGAGTTGCACTGAAAAACTTAGAATTTACTGAAAAACCCGCATTACACGAAATGCACAGTGTAGTACATAGTATATGAGTGAGTTGCACTGAAAAACTTAGAATATAAGAAACGCACAGTGTATTACATAGTATATGAGTGAGTTGCACTGAAAAACTTAGAATATAAGAAACGCACAGTGTAGTACATAGTATATGAGTGAGTTGCACTGAAAAACTTAGAATTTACTGAAAAACCCGCATTACACGAAATGCATAGTGTAGTACATAGTATATGAGTGAGTTGCACTGAAAAACTTAGAATATAAGAAACGCACAGTGTAGTACATAGTATATGAGTGAGTTGCACTGAAAAACTTAGAATATAAGAAACGCACAGTGTAGTACATAGTATATGAGTGAGTTGCACTGAAAAACTTAGAATATAAGAAACGCACAGTGTAGTACATAGTATATGAGTGAGTTGCACTGAAAAACTTAGAATATAAGAAACGCACAGTGTAGTACATAGTATATGAGTGAGTTGCACTGAAAAACTTAGAATATAAGAAACGCACAGTGTAGTACATAGTATATGAGTGAGTTGCACTCAAAAACTTAGAATATAAGAAACGCACAGTGTAGTACATAGTATATGAGTGAGTTGCACTCAAAAACTTAGAATATAAGAAACGCACAGTGTAGTACATAGTATATGAGTGAGTTGCACTGAAAAACTTAGAATTTACTGAAAAACCCGCATTACACGAAATGCATAGTGTAGTACATAGTATATGAGTGAGTTGCACTGAAAAACTTAGAATATAAAAAACGCACAGTGTAGTACATAGTATATGAGTGAGTTGCACTGAAAAACTTAGAATATAAGAAACGCACAGTGTAGTACATAGTATATGAGTGAGTTGCACTGAAAAACTTAGAATATAAGAAACGCACAGTGTAATACATAGTATATGAGTGAGATGCACTGAAAAACTTAGAATTTAAGAAACGCACAGTGTAGTACATAGTATATGAGTGAGTTGCACTGTAAAACTTAGAATATAAGAAACGCACATTGTAGTACATAGTATATGAGTGAGTTGCACTGAAAAACTTAGAATATAAGAAACGCACAGTGTAGTACATAGTATATGAGTGAGTTGCACTCAAAAACTTAGAATATAAGAAACGCACAGTGTAGTACATAGTATATGAGTGAGTTGCACTGAAAAACTTAGAATATAAGAAACGCACAGTGTAGTAAGTAGTATATGAGTGAGTTGCACTGAAAAACTTAGAATATAAGAAAGGCACAGTGTAGTACAAATTATATGAGTGAGTTGCACTGAAAACTTAGAATATAAGAAACGCACAGTGTAGTACATAGTATATGAGTGAGTTGCACTGAAAAACTTAGAATATAAGAAACGCACAGTGTAGTACATAGTATATGAGTGAGTTGCACTGAAAAACTTAGAATATAAGAAACGCACAGTGTAGTACATAGTATATGAGTGAGTTGCACTGAAAAACTTAGAATATAAGAAACGCACAGTGTAGTACATAGTATATGAGTGAGTTGCATTGAAAAACTTAGAATATAAGAAACGCACAGTGTAGTGCATAGTATATGAGTGAGTTGCCCTGAAAAACTTAGAATATAAGAAACGCACAGTATAGTACATAGTATATGAATGAGTTGCACTGAAAAACTTAGAATTTACTGAAAAACCCGCATTACACGAAATGCACAGTGTAGTACATAGTACATGAGTGAGTTGCACTGAAAAACTTAGAATATAAGAAACACACAGTGTAGTACATAGTATATGAGTGAGTTGCACTGAAAAACTTAGAATATAAGAAACGCACAGTGTAGTACATAGTATATGAGTGAGTTGCACTGAAAAACTTAGAATATAAGAAACGCACAGTGTAGTACATAGTATATGAGTGAGTTGCACTGAAAAACTTAGAATATAAGAAACGCACAGTGTAGTACATAGTATATGAGTGAGTTGCACTGAAAAACTTAGAATTTAGAGAAACGCACAGTGTAGTACATAGTATATGAGTGAGTTGCACTGAAAAACTTGGAATATAAGAAACGCACAGTGTAGTACATAGTATATGAGTGAGTTGCACTGAAAAACTTGGAATATAAAAAACGCACAGTGTAGTACATAGTATATGAGTGAGTTGCACTGAAAAACATGGAATATAAGAAACGCACAGTGTAGTACATAGTATATGAGTGAGTTTCACTGAAAAACTTAGAATATAAGAAACGCACAGTGTAGTACATAGTATATGAGTGAGTTGCACTGAAAAACTTAGAATATAAGAAACGCACAGTGTAGTACATAGTATATGAGTGAGGTGCACTGAAAAACTTAGAATTTACTGAAAAACCCGCATTACACGAAATGCACAGTGTAGTACATAGTATATGAGTGAGTTGCACTGAAAAACTTAGAATATAAGAAACGCACAGTGTAGTACATAGTATATGAGTGAGTTGCACTGAAAAACTTAGAATATAAGAAACGCACAGTGTAGTACATAGTATATGAGTGAGTTGAACTGAAAAACTTAGAATATAAGAAACGCACAGTGTAGTACATAGTATATGAGTGAGTTGCACTGAAAAACTTAGAATATAAGAAACGCACAGTGTAGTACATAGTATATGAGTGAGTTGCACTGAAAAACTTAGAATATAAGAAACACACAGTGTAGTACATAGTATATGAGTGAGTTGCACTGAAAAACTTAGAATATAAGAAACGCACAGTGTAGTACATAGTATATGAGTGAGTTGCACTGAAAAACTTAGAATATAAGAAACGCACAGTGTAGTACATAGTATATGAGTGAGTTGCAATGAAAAACTTAGAATATAAGAAACGCACAGTGTAGTACATAGTATATGAGTGAGTTGCACTGAAAAACTTAGAATATTAGAAACGCACAGTGTAGTACATAGTATATGAGTGAGTTGCACTGAAAAACTTAGAATTTAAGAAACGCACAGTGTAGTACATAGTATATGAGTGAGTTGCACTGAAAAACTTAGAATTTAAGAAACGCACAGTGTAGTACAAAGTATAAGAGTGAGTTGCACTGAAAAACTTAGAATATAAGAAACGCACAGTGTAGTACATAGTATATGAGTGAGTTGCACTGAAAAACTTAGAATATAAGAAACGCACAGTGTACTACATAGTATATGAGTGAGTTGCACTGAAAAACTTAGAATATAAGAAACGCACAGTGTAGTACATAGTATATGAGTGAGTTGCACTGAAAAAATTAGAATTTACTGAAAAACCCGCATTACACGAAATGCACAGTGTAGTACATAGTATATGAGTGAGTTGCACTGAAAAACTTAGAATATAAGAAACGCACAGTGTAGTACATAGTATATGAGTGAGTTGCACTGAAAAACTTAGAATATAAGAAACGCACAGTGTAGTACATAGTATATGAGTGAGTTGCACTGAAAAACTTAGAATATAAGAAACGCACAGTGTAGTACATAGTATATGAGTGAGTTGCACTGAAAAACTTAGAATATAAGAAACGCACAGTGTAGTACATAGTATATGAGTGAGTTGCACTGAAAAACTTAGAATATAAGAAACGCACAGTGTAGTACATAGTATATGAGTGAGTTGCACTGAAAAACTTAGAATATAAGAAACGCACAGTGTAGTACATAGTATATGAGTGAGTTGCACTGAAAAACTTAGAATATAAGAAACGCACAGTGTAGTACATAGTATATGAGTGAGTTGCACTGAAAAACTTAGAATATAAGAAACGCACAGTGTAGTACATAGTATATGAGTGAGTTGCACTGAAAAACTTAGAATATAAGAAACGCACAGTGTAGTACATAGTACATGAGTGAGTTGCACTGAAAAACTTAGAATATAAGAAACGCACAGTGTAGTACATAGTATATGAGTGAGTTGCACTGAAAAACTTAGAATATAAGAAACGCACAGTGTAGTACATAGTATATGAGTGAGTTGCACTGAAAAACTTAGATTATAAGAAATGCACAGTGTAGTACATAGTATATGAGTGAGTTGCACTGAAAAACTTAGAATATAAGAAACGCACAGTGTAGTACATAGTATATGAGTGAGTTGCACTGAAAAACTTAGAATTTACTGAAAAACCCGCATTACACGAAATGCACAGTGTAGTACATATTATATGAGTGAGTTGCACTGAAAAACTTAGAATATAAGAAACGCACAGTGTAGTACATAGTATATGAGTGAGTTGCACTGAAAAACTTAGAATATAAGAAACGCACAGTGTAGTACATAGTATATGAGTGAGTTGCACTGAAAAACTTAGAATATAAGAAACGCACAGTGTAGTACATAGTATATGAGTGAGTTGCACTGAAAAACTTAGAATATAAGAAACGCACAGTGTAGTACATAGTATATGAGTGAGTTGCACTGAAAAACTTAGAATATAAGAAACGCACAGTGTAGTACATAGTATATGAGTGAGTTGCACTGAAAAACTTAGAATATAAGTAACGCACAGTGTAGTACATAGTATATGAGTGAGTTGCACTGAAAAACTTAGAATATAAGAAACGCACAGTGTAGTACATAGTATATGAGTGAGTTGCACTGAAAAACTTAGAATTTAAGAAACGCACAGTGTAGTACATAGTATATGAGTGAGTTGCACTGAAAAACTTAGAATATAAGAAACGCACAGTGTAGTACAAAGTATATGAGTGAGTTGCACTGAAAAACTTAGAATATAAGAAACGCACAGTGTAGTACATAGTATATGAGTGAGTTGCACTGAAAAACTTAGAATTTACTGAAAAACCCGCATTACACGAAATGCACAGTGTAGTACATATTATATGAGTGAGTTGCACTGAAAAACTTAGAATATAAGAAACGCACAGTGTAGTACATAGTATACGAGTGAGTTGCACTGAAAAACTTAGAATATAAGAAACGCACACTGTAGTACATAGTATATGAGTGAGTTGCACTGAAAAACTTAGAATATAAGAAACGCACAGTGTAGTACATAGTATATGAGTGAGTTGCACTGAAAAACTTAGAATATAAGAAACGCACAGTGTAGTACATAGTATATGAGTGAGTTGCACTGAAAAACTTAGAATATAAGAAACGCACAGTGTAGTACATAGTATATGAGTGAGTTGCACTGAAAAACTTAGAATATAAGAAACGCACAGTGTAGTACATAGTATATGAGTGAGTTGCACTGAAAAACTTAGAATTTAGAGAAACGCACAGTGTAGTACATAGTATATGAGTGAGTTGCACTGAAAAACTTAGAATTTAGAGAAACGCACAGTGTAGTACATAGTATATGAGTGAGTTGCACTGAAAAACTTAGAATATAAGAAACGCACAGTGTAGTACATATTATATGAGTGAGTTGCACTGAAAAACTTAGTATATAAGAAACGCACAGTGTAGTACATTGTATATGAGTGAGTTGCACTGAAAAACTTAGAATTTAAGAAACGCACAGTGTAGTACATAGTATATGATTGAGTTGCAATGAAAAACTTAGAATATAAGAAACGCACAGTGTAGTACATAGTATATGAGTGAGTTGCACTGTAAAACTTAGAATATAAGAAACGCACATTGTAGTACATAGTATATGAGTGAGTTGCACTGAAAAACTTAGAATATAAGAAACGCACAGTGTAGTACATAGTATATGAGTGAGTTGCACTCAAAAACTTAGAATATAAGAAACGCACAGTGTAGTACATAGTATATGAGTGAGTTGCACTGAAAAACTTAGAATATAAGAAACGCACAGTGTAGTAAGTAGTATATGAGTGAGTTGCACTGAAAAACTTAGAATATAAGAAAGGCACAGTGTAGTACAAATTATATGAGTGAGTTGCACTGAAAAACTTAGAATATAAGAAACGCACAGTGTAGTACATAGTATATGAGTGAGTTGCACTGAAAAACTTAGAATATAAGAAACGCACAGTGTAGTACATAGTATATGAGTGAGTTGCACTGAAAAACTTAGAATATAAGAAACGCACAGTGTAGTACATAGTATATGAGTGAGTTGCACTGAAAAACTTAGAATATAAGAAACGCACAGTGTAGTACATAGTATATGAGTGAGTTGCATTGAAAAACTTAGAATATAAGAAACGCACAGTGTAGTGCATAGTATATGAGTGAGTTGCCCTGAAAAACTTAGAATATAAGAAACGCACAGTATAGTACATAGTATATGAATGAGTTGCACTGAAAAACTTAGAATTTACTGAAAAACCCGCATTACACGAAATGCACAGTGTAGTACATAGTACATGAGTGAGTTGCACTGAAAAACTTAGAATATAAGAAACACACAGTGTAGTACATAGTATATGAGTGAGTTGCACTGAAAAACTTAGAATATAAGAAACGCACAGTGTAGTACATAGTATATGAGTGAGTTGCACTGAAAAACTTAGAATATAAGAAACGCACAGTGTAGTACATAGTATATGAGTGAGTTGCACTGAAAAACTTAGAATATAAGAAACGCACAGTGTAGTACATAGTATATGAGTGAGTTGCACTGAAAAACTTAGAATTTAGAGAAACGCACAGTGTAGTACATAGTATATGAGTGAGTTGCACTGAAAAACTTGGAATATAAGAAACGCACAGTGTAGTACATAGTATATGAGTGAGTTGCACTGAAAAACTTGGAATATAAAAAACGCACAGTGTAGTACATAGTATATGAGTGAGTTGCACTGAAAAACATGGAATATAAGAAACGCACAGTGTAGTACATAGTATATGAGTGAGTTTCACTGAAAAACTTAGAATATAAGAAACGCACAGTGTAGTACATAGTATATGAGTGAGTTGCACTGAAAAACTTAGAATATAAGAAACGCACAGTGTAGTACATAGTATATGAGTGAGGTGCACTGAAAAACTTAGAATTTACTGAAAAACCCGCATTACACGAAATGCACAGTGTAGTACATAGTATATGAGTGAGTTGCACTGAAAAACTTAGAATATAAGAAACGCACAGTGTAGTACATAGTATATGAGTGAGTTGCACTGAAAAACTTAGAATATAAGAAACGCACAGTGTAGTACATAGTATATGAGTGAGTTGAACTGAAAAACTTAGAATATAAGAAACGCACAGTGTAGTACATAGTATATGAGTGAGTTGCACTGAAAAACTTAGAATATAAGAAACGCACAGTGTAGTACATAGTATATGAGTGAGTTGCACTGAAAAACTTAGAATATAAGAAACACACAGTGTAGTACATAGTATATGAGTGAGTTGCACTGAAAAACTTAGAATATAAGAAACGCACAGTGTAGTACATAGTATATGAGTGAGTTGCACTGAAAAACTTAGAATATAAGAAACGCACAGTGTAGTACATAGTATATGAGTGAGTTGCAATGAAAAACTTAGAATATAAGAAACGCACAGTGTAGTACATAGTATATGAGTGAGTTGCACTGAAAAACTTAGAATATTAGAAACGCACAGTGTAGTACATAGTATATGAGTGAGTTGCACTGAAAAACTTAGAATTTAAGAAACGCACAGTGTAGTACATAGTATATGAGTGAGTTGCACTGAAAAACTTAGAATTTAAGAAACGCACAGTGTAGTACAAAGTATAAGAGTGAGTTGCACTGAAAAACTTAGAATATAAGAAACGCACAGTGTAGTACATAGTATATGAGTGAGTTGCACTGAAAAACTTAGAATATAAGAAACGCACAGTGTACTACATAGTATATGAGTGAGTTGCACTGAAAAACTTAGAATATAAGAAACGCACAGTGTAGTACATAGTATATGAGTGAGTTGCACTGAAAAAATTAGAATTTACTGAAAAACCCGCATTACACGAAATGCACAGTGTAGTACATAGTATATGAGTGAGTTGCACTGAAAAACTTAGAATATAAGAAACGCACAGTGTAGTACATAGTATATGAGTGAGTTGCACTGAAAAACTTAGAATATAAGAAACGCACAGTGTAGTACATAGTATATGAGTGAGTTGCACTGAAAAACTTAGAATATCAGAAACGCACAGTGTAGTACATAGTATATGAGTGAGTTGCACTGAAAAACTTAGAATATAAGAAACGCACAGTGTAGTACATAGTATATGAGTGAGTTGCACTGAAAAACTTAGAATATAAGAAACGCACAGTGTAGTACATAGTATATGAGTGAGTTGCACTGAAAAACTTAGAATATAAGAAACGCACAGTGTAGTACATAGTATATGAGTGAGTTGCACTGAAAAACTTAGAATATAAGAAACGCACAGTGTAGTACATAGTATATGAGTGAGTTGCACTGAAAAACTTAGAATATAAGAAACGCACAGTGTAGTACATAGTATATGAGTGAGTTGCACTGAAAAACTTAGAATATAAGAAACGCACAGTGTAGTACATAGTACATGAGTGAGTTGCACTGAAAAACTTAGAATATAAGAAACGCACAGTGTAGTACATAGTATATGAGTGAGTTGCACTGAAAAACTTAGAATATAAGAAACGCACAGTGTAGTACATAGTATATGAGTGAGTTGCACTGAAAAACTTAGATTATAAGAAATGCACAGTGTAGTACATAGTATATGAGTGAGTTGCACTGAAAAACTTAGAATATAAGAAACGCACAGTGTAGTACATAGTATATGAGTGAGTTGCACTGAAAAACTTAGAATTTACTGAAAAACCCGCATTACACGAAATGCACAGTGTAGTACATATTATATGAGTGAGTTGCACTGAAAAACTTAGAATATAAGAAACGCACAGTGTAGTACATAGTATATGAGTGAGTTGCACTGAAAAACTTAGAATATAAGAAACGCACAGTGTAGTACATAGTATATGAGTGAGTTGCACTGAAAAACTTAGAATATAAGAAACGCACAGTGTAGTACATAGTATATGAGTGAGTTGCACTGAAAAACTTAGAATATAAGAAACGCACAGTGTAGTACATAGTATATGAGTGAGTTGCACTGAAAAACTTAGAATATAAGAAACGCACAGTGTAGTACATAGTATATGAGTGAGTTGCACTGAAAAACTTAGAATATAAGTAACGCACAGTGTAGTACATAGTATATGAGTGAGTTGCACTGAAAAACTTAGAATATAAGAAACGCACAGTGTAGTACATAGTATATGAGTGAGTTGCACTGAAAAACTTAGAATTTAAGAAACGCACAGTGTAGTACATAGTATATGAGTGAGTTGCACTGAAAAACTTAGAATATAAGAAACGCACAGTGTAGTACAAAGTATATGAGTGAGTTGCACTGAAAAACTTAGAATATAAGAAACGCACAGTGTAGTACATAGTATATGAGTGAGTTGCACTGAAAAACTTAGAATTTACTGAAAAACCCGCATTACACGAAATGCACAGTGTAGTACATATTATATGAGTGAGTTGCACTGAAAAACTTAGAATATAAGAAACGCACAGTGTAGTACATAGTATACGAGTGAGTTGCACTGAAAAACTTAGAATATAAGAAACGCACACTGTAGTACATAGTATATGAGTGAGTTGCACTGAAAAACTTAGAATATAAGAAACGCACAGTGTAGTACATAGTATATGAGTGAGTTGCACTGAAAAACTTAGAATATAAGAAACGCACAGTGTAGTACATAGTATATGAGTGAGTTGCACTGAAAAACTTAGAATATAAGAAACGCACAGTGTAGTACATAGTATATGAGTGAGTTGCACTGAAAAACTTAGAATATAAGAAACGCACAGTGTAGTACATAGTATATGAGTGAGTTGCACTGAAAAACTTAGAATTTAGAGAAACGCACAGTGTAGTACATAGTATATGAGTGAGTTGCACTGAAAAACTTAGAATTTAGAGAAACGCACAGTGTAGTACATAGTATATGAGTGAGTTGCACTGAAAAACTTAGAATATAAGAAACGCACAGTGTAGTACATAGTATATGAGTGAGTTGCACTGAAAAACTTAGAATATAAGAAACGCACAGTGTAGTACATTGTATATGAGTGAGTTGCACTGAAAAACTTAGAATTTAAGAAACGCACAGTGTAGTACATAGTATATGATTGAGTTGCAATGAAAAACTTAGAATATAAGAAACGCACAGTGTAGTACATAGTATATGAGTGAGTTGCACTGAAAAACTTAGAATATAAGAAACGCACAGTGTAGTACATAGTATATGAGTGAGTTGCACTGAAAAACTTAGAATATAAGAAACGCACAGTGTAGTACATAGTATATGAGTGAGTTGCACTGAAAAACTTAGAATATAAGAAACGCACAGTGTAGTACATAGTATATGAGAGTTGCACTGAAAAACTTAGAATATAAGAAACGCACAGTGTAGTACATAGTATATGAGTGAGTTGCACTGAAAAACTTAGAATATAAGAAACGCACAGTGTAGTACATAGTATATGAGTGAGTTGCACTGAAAAACTTAGAATATAAGAAACGCACAGTGTAGTACATAGTATATGAGTGAGTTGCACTGAAACACTTAGAATATAAGAAACGCACAGTGTAGTACATAGTATATGAGTGAGTTGCACTGAAAAACTTAGAATATAAGAAACGCACAGTGTAGTACATAGTATATGAGTGAGTTGCACTGAAAAACTTAGAATTTAGAGAAACGCACAGTGTAGTACATAGTATATGAGTGAGTTGCACTGAAAAACTTAGAATTTAGAGAAACGCACAGTGTAGTACATAGTATATGAGTGAGTTGCACTGAAAAACTTAGAATATAAGAAACGCACAGTGTAGTACATAGTATATGAGTGAGTTGCACTGAAAAACTTAGAATATAAGAAACGCACAGTGTAGTACATAGTATATGAGTGAGTTGCACTGAAAAACTTAGAATTTACTGAAAAACCCGCATTACACGAAATGCACAGTGTAGTACATATTATATGAGTGAGTTGCACTGAAAAACTTAGAATATAAGAAACGCACAGTGTAGTACATAGTATATGAGTGAGTTGCACTGAAAAACTTAGAATATAAGAAACGCACAGTGTAGTACATAGTATATGAGTGAGTTGAACTGAAAAAATTAGAATATAAGAAACGCACAGTGTAGTACATAGTATATGAGTGAGTTGCACTGAAAAACTTAGAATATAAGAAACGCACAGTGTAGTACATAGTATATGAGTGAGTTGCACTGAAAAACTTAGAATATAAGAAACGCACAGTGTAGTACATAGTATATGAGTGAGTTGCACTGAAAAACTTAGAATATAAGAAACGCACAGTGTAGTACATAGTATATGAGTGAGTTGCACTGAAAAACTTAGAATATAAGAAACGCACAGTGTAGTACATAGTATATGAGTGAGTTGCACTGAAAAACTTAGAATTTAAGAAACGCACAGTGTAGTACATAGTATATGAGTGAGTTGCACTGAAAAACTTAGAATATAAGAAACGCACAGTGTAGTACAAAGTATATGAGTGAGTTGCACTGAAAAACTTAGAATATAAGAAACGCACAGTGTAGTACATAGTATATGAGTGAGTTGCACTGAAAAACTTAGAATTTACTGAAAAACCCGCATTACACGAAATGCACAGTGTAGTACATATTATATGAGTGAGTTGCACTGAAAAACTTAGAATATAAGAAACGCACAGTGTAGTGCATAGTATATGAGTGAGTTGCACTGAAAAACTTAGAATATAAGAAACGCACAGTGTAGTGCATAGTATATGAGTGAGTTGCACTGAAAAACTTAGAATATAAGAAACGCACAGTGTAGTACATAGTATATGAGTGAGTTGCACTGAAAAACTTAGAATATAAGAAACGCACAGTGTAGTACATAGTATATGAGTGAGTTGCACTGAAAAACTTAGAATATAAGAAACGCACAGTGTAGTACATAGTATATGAGTGAGTTGCACTGAAAAACTTAGAATATAAGAAACGCACAGTGTAGTACATAGTATATGAGTGAGTTGCACTGAAAAACTTAGAATATAAGAAACGCACAGTGTAGTACATAGTATATGAGTGAGTTGCACTGAAAAACTTAGAATATAAGAAACGCACAGTGTAGTACATAGTATATGAGTGAGTTGCACTGAAAAAACTTAGAATATAAGAAACGCACAGTGTAGTACATTGTATATGAGTGAGTTGCACTGAAAAACTTAGAATTTAAGAAACGCACAGTGTAGTACATAGTATATGAGTGAGTTGCACTGAAAAACTTAGAATATAAGAAACGCACAGTGTAGTACATAGTATATGAGTGAGTTGCACTGAAAAACTTAGAATATAAGAAACGCACAGTGTAGTACATAGTATATGAGTGAGTTGCACTGAAAAACTTAGAATATAAGAAACGCACAGTGTATAGTATATGAGTGAGTTGCACTGAAAAACTTAGAATATAAGAAACGCACAGTGTAGTACATAGTATATGAGTGAGTTGCACTGAAAAACTTAGAATTTAGAGAAACGCACAGTGTAGTACATAGTATATGAGTGAGTTGCACTGAAAAACTTAGAATATAAGAAACGCACAGTGTAGTACATAGTATATGAGTGAGTTGCACAGAAAAACTTAGAATATAAGAAACGCACAGTGTAGTACATTGTATATGAGTGAGTTGCACTGAAAAACTTAGAATTTAAGAAACGCACAGTGTAGTACATAGTATATGAGTGAGTTGCACTGAAAAAATTAGAATATAAGAAACGCACAGTGTAGTACATAGTATATGAGTGAGTTGCACTGAAAAACTTAGAATATAAGAAACGCACAGTGTAGTACATAGTATATGAGTGAGTTGCACTGAAAAACTTAGAATATAAGAAACGCACAGTGTGTAGTATATGAGTGAGTTGCACTGAAAAACTTAGAATATAAGAAACGCACAGTGTAGTACATAGTATATGAGTGAGTTCCACTGAAAAACTTAGAATATAAGAAACGCACAGTGTAGTACATAATATATGAGTGAGTTGCACTGAAAAACTTAGAATTTACTGAAAAACCCGCATTACACGAAATGCACAGTGTAGTACATAGTATATGAGTGAGATGCACTGAAAAACTTAGAATATAAGAAACGCACAGTGTAGTACATAGTATATGAGTGAGTTGCACTGAAAAACTTAGAATATAAGAAACGCACAGTGTAGTACATAGTATATGAGTGAGTTGCACTGAAAAACTTAGAATATAAGAAACGCACAGTGTAGTACATAGTATAAGAGTGAGTTGCACTGAAAAACTTAGAATATAAGAAACGCACAGTGTAGTACATAGTATATGAGTGAGTTGCACTGAAAAACTTAGAATTTACTGAAAAACCCGCATTACACGAATTGCACAGTGTAGTACATAGTATATGAGTGAGTTCCAAAGAAAAACTTAGAATATAAGAAACGCACAGTGTAGTACATAGTATATGAGTGAGTTGCACTGAAAAACTTAGAATATAAGAAACGCACAGTGTAGTACATTGTATATGAGTGAGTTGCACTGAAAAACTTAGAATTTAAGAAACGCACAGTGTAGTACATAGTATATGAGTGAGTTGCACTGAAAAACTTAGAATATAAGAAACGCACAGTGTAGTACATAGTATATGAGTGAGTTGCACTGAAAAACTTAGAATATAAGAAACGCACAGTGTATAGTATATGAGTGAGTTGCACTGAAAAACTTAGAATATAAGAAACGCACAGTGTAGTACATAGTATATGAGTGAGTTCCACTGAAAAACTTAGAATATAAGAAACGCACAGTGTAGTACATAATATATGAGTGAGTTGCACTGAAAAACTTAGAATTTACTGAAAAACCCGCATTACACGAAATGCACAGTGTAGTACATAGTATATGAGTGAGATGCACTGAAAAACTTAGAATTTAAGAAACGCACAGTGTAGTACATAGTATATGAGTGAGTTGCACTGAAAAACTTAGAATATAAGAAACGCACAGTGTAGTACATAGTATATGAGTGAGTTGCACTGAAAAACTTAGAATATAAGAAACGCACAGTGTAGTACATAGTATAAGAGTGAGTTGCACTGAAAAACTTAGAATATAAGAAACGCACAGTGTAGTACATAGTATATGAGTGAGTTGCACTGAAAAACTTAGAATTTACTGAAAAACCCGCATTACACGAATTGCACAGTGTAGTACATAGTATATGAGTGAGTTGCACTGAAAAACTTAGAATATAAGAAACGCACAGTGTAGTACATAGTATATGAGTGAGTTGCACTGAAAAACTTAGAATATAAGAAACGCACAGTGTAGTACATAGTATATGAGTGAGTTGCACTGAAAAACTTAGAATATAAGAAACGCACAGTGTAGTACATAGTATATGAGTGAGTTGCACTGAAAAACTTAGAATATAAGAAACGCACAGTGTAGTACATAGTATATGAGTGAGTTGCACTGAAAAACTTAGAATTTAAGAAACGCACAGTGTAGTACATAGTATATGAGTGAGTTGCACTGAAAAACTTAGAATATAAGAAACGCACAGTGTAGTACAAAGTATATGAGTGAGTTGCACTGAAAAACTTAGAATATAAGAAACGCACAGTGTAGTACATAGTATATGAGTGAGTTGCACTGAAAAACTTAGAATTTACTGAAAAACCCGCATTACACGAAATGCACAGTGTAGTACATATTATATGAGTGAGTTGCACTGAAAAACTTAGAATATAAGAAACGCACAGTGTAGTGCATAGTATATGAGTGAGTTGCACTGAAAAACTTAGAATATAAGAAACGCACAGTGTAGTGCATAGTATATGAGTGAGTTGCACTGAAAAACTTAGAATATAAGAAACGCACAGTGTAGTACATAGTATACGAGTGAGTTGCACTGAAAAACTTAGAATATAAGAAACGCACAGTGTAGTACATAGTATATGAGTGAGTTGCACTGAAAAACTTAGAATATAAGAAACGCACAGTGTAGTACATAGTATATGAGTGAGTTGCACTGAAAAACTTAGAATATAAGAAACGCACAGTGTAGTACATAGTATATGAGTGAGTTGCACTGAAAAACTTAGAATATAAGAAACGCACAGTGTAGTACATAGTATATGAGTGAGTTGCACTGAAAAACTTAGAATATAAGAAACGCACAGTGTAGTACATAGTATATGAGTGAGTTGCACTGAAAAACTTAGAATATAAGAAACGCACAGTGTAGTACATAGTATATGAGTGAGTTGCACTGAAAAAAACTTAGAATATAAGAAACGCACAGTGTAGTACATTGTATATGAGTGAGTTGCACTGAAAAACTTAGAATTTAAGAAACGCACAGTGTAGTACATAGTATATGAGTGAGTTGCACTGAAAAACTTAGAATATAAGAAACGCACAGTGTAGTACATAGTATATGAGTGAGTTGCACTGAAAAACTTAGAATATAAGAAACGCACAGTGTAGTACATAGTATATGAGTGAGTTGCACTGAAAAACTTAGAATATAAGAAACGCACAGTGTAGTACATAGTATATGAGTGAGTTGCACTGAAAAACTTAGAATATAAGAAACGCACAGTGTAGTACATAGTATATGAGTGAGTTGCACTGAAAAACTTAGAATATAAGAAACGCACAGTGTAGTACATAGTATATGAGTGAGTTGCACTGAAAAACTTAGAATATAAGAAACGCACAGTGTAGCACAAAGTATATGAGTGAGTTGCACTGAAAAACTTAGAATATAAGAATCGCACAGTGTAGTACATAGTATATGAGTGAGTTGCACTGAAAAACTTAGAATTTACTGAAAAACCCGCATTACACGAAATGCACAGTGTAGTACATATTATATGAGTGAGTTGCACTGAAAAACTTAGAATATAAGAAACGCACAGTGTAGTGCATAGTATATGAGTGAGTTGCACTGAAAAACTTAGAATATAAGAAACGCACAGTGTAGTGCATAGTATATGAGTGAGTTGCACTGAAAAACTTAGAATATAAGAAACGCACAGTGTAGTACATAGTATACGAGTGAGTTGCACTGAAAAACTTAGAATATAAGAAACGCACAGTGTAGTACATAGTATATGAGTGAGTTGCACTGAAAAACTTAGAATATAAGAAACGCACAGTGTAGTACATAGTATATGAGTGAGTTGCACTGAAAAACTTAGAATATAAGAAACGCACAGTGTAGTACATAGTATATGAGTGAGTTGCACTGAAAAACTTAGAATATAAGAAACGCACAGTGTAGTACATAGTATATGAGTGAGTTGCACTGAAAAACTTAGAATATAAGAAACGCACAGTGTAGTACATAGTATATGAGTGAGTTGCACTGAAAAACTTAGAATATAAGAAACGCACAGTGTAGTACATAGTATATGAGTGAGTTGCACTGAAAAACTTAGAATATAAGAAACGCACAGTGTAGTACATTGTATATGAGTGAGTTGCACTGAAAAACTTAGAATTTAAGAAACGCACAGTGTAGTACATAGTATATGAGTGAGTTGCACTGAAAAACTTAGAATATAAGAAACGCACAGTGTAGTACATAGTATATGAGTGAGTTGCACTGAAAAACTTAGAATATAAGAAACGCACAGTGTAGTACATAGTATATGAGTGAGTTGCACTGAAAAACTTAGAATATAAGAAACGCACAGTGTATAGTATATGAGTGAGTTGCACTGAAAAAACTTAGAATATAAGAAACGCACAGTGTAGTACATAGTATATGAGTGAGTTGCACTGAAAAACTTAGAATATAAGAAACGCACAGTGTAGTACATAGTATATGAGTGAGTTGCACTGAAAAACTTAGAATATAAGAAACGCACAGTGTAGTACATAGTATATGAGTGAGTTGCACTGAAAAACTTAGAATATAAGAAACGCACAGTGTAGTACATAGTATATGAGTGAGTTGCACTGAAAAACTTAGAATATAAGAAACGCACAGTGTAGTACATAGTATATGAGTGAGTTGCACTGAAAAACTTAGAATATAAGAAACGCACAGTGTAGTACATAGTATATGAGTGAGTTGCACTGAAAAACTTAGAATTTAGAGAAACGCACAGTGTAGTACATAGTATATGAGTGAGTTGCACTGAAAAACTTAGAATTTAGAGAAACGCACAGTGTAGTACATAGTATATGAGTGAGTTGCACTGAAAAACTTAGAATATAAGAAACGCACAGTGTAGTACATAGTATATGAGTGAGTTGCACAGAAAAACTTAGAATATAAGAAACGCACAGTGTAGTACATTGTATATGAGTGAGTTGCACTGAAAAACTTAGAATTTAAGAAACGCACAGTGTAGTACATAGTATATGAGTGAGTTGCACTGAAAAAATTAGAATATAAGAAACGCACAGTGTAGTACATAGTATATGAGTGAGTTGCACTGAAAAACTTAGAATATAAGAAACGCACAGTGTATAGTATATGAGTGAGTTGCACTGAAAAACTTAGAATATAAGAAACGCACAGTGTAGTACATAGTATATGAGTGAGTTCCACTGAAAAACTTAGAATATAAGAAACGCACAGTGTAGTACATAATATATGAGTGAGTTGCACTGAAAAACTTAGAATTTACTGAAAAACCCGCATTACACGAAATGCACAGTGTAGTACATAGTATATGAGTGAGATGCACTGAAAAACTTAGAATATAAGAAACGCACAGTGTAGTACATAGTATATGAGTGAGTTGCACTGAAAAACTTAGAATATAAGAAACGCACAGTGTAGTACATTGTATATGAGTGAGTTGCACTGAAAAACTTAGAATTTAAGAAACGCACAGTGTAGTACATAGTATATGAGTGAGTTGCACTGAAAAACTTAGAATATAAGAAACGCACAGTGTAGTACATAGTATATGAGTGAGTTGCACTGAAAAACTTAGAATATAAGAAACGCACAGTGTATAGTATATGAGTGAGTTGCACTGAAAAACTTAGAATATAAGAAACGCACAGTGTAGTACATAGTATATGAGTGAGTTCCACTGAAAAACTTAGAATATAAGAAACGCACAGTGTAGTACATAATATATGAGTGAGTTGCACTGAAAAACTTAGAATTTACTGAAAAACCCGCATTACACGAAATGCACAGTGTAGTACATAGTATATGAGTGAGATGCACTGAAAAACTTAGAATTTAAGAAACGCACAGTGTAGTACATAGTATATGAGTGAGTTGCACTGAAAAACTTAGAATATAAGAAACGCACAGTGTAGTACATAGTATATGAGTGAGTTGCACTGAAAAACTTAGAATATAAGAAACGCACAGTGTAGTACATAGTATAAGAGTGAGTTGCACTGAAAAACTTAGAATATAAGAAACGCACAGTGTAGTACATAGTATATGAGTGAGTTGCACTGAAAAACTTAGAATTTACTGAAAAACCCGCATTACACGAATTGCACAGTGTAGTACATAGTATATGAGTGAGTTGCACTGAAAAACTTAGAATATAAGAAACGCACAGTGTAGTACATTGTATATGAGTGAGTTGCACTGAAAAACTTAGAATATAAGAAACGCACAGTGTATAGTATATGAGTGAGTTGCACTGAAAAACTTAGAATATAAGAAACGCACAGTGTAGTACATAGTATATGAGTGAGTTGCACTGAAAAACTTAGAATATAAGAAACGCACAGTGTAGTACATAGTATATGAGTGAGTTGCACTGAAAAACTTAGAATATAAGAAACGCACAGTGTAGTACATAGTATATGAGTGAGTTGCACTGAAAAACTTAGAATATAAGAAACGCACAGTGTAGTACATAGTATATGAGTGAGTTGCACTGAAAAACTTAGAATATAAGAAACGCACAGTGTAGTACATAGTATATGAGTGAGTTGCACTGAAAAACTTAGAATATAAGAAACGCACAGTGTAGTACGTAGTATATGAGTGAGTTGCACTGAAAAACTTAGAATTTAGAGAAACGCACAGTGTAGTACATAGTATATGAGTGAGTTGCACTGAAAAACTTAGAATTTAGAGAAACGCACAGTGTAGTACATAGTATATGAGTGAGTTGCACTGAAAAACTTAGAATATAAGAAACGCACAGTGTAGTACATAGTATATGAGTGAGTTGCACTGAAAAACTTAGAATATAAGAAACGCACAGTGTAGTACATAGTATATGAGTGAGTTGCACTGAAAAACTTAGAATTTACTGAAAAACCCGCATTACACGAAATGCACAGTGTAGTACATAGTATATGAGTGAGTTGCACTGAAAAACTTAGAATATAAGAAACGCACAGTGTAGTACATAGTATATGAGTGAGTTGCACTGAAAAACTTAGAATATAAGAAACGCACAGTGTAGTACATAGTATATGAGTGAGTTGAACTGAAAAACTTAGAATATAAGAAACGCACAGTGTAGTACTTAGTATATGAGTGAGTTGCACTGAAAAACTTAGAATATAAGAAACGCACAGTGTAGTACATAGTATATGAGTGAGTTGCACTGAAAAACTTAGAATATAAGAAACGCACAGTGTAGTACATAGTATATGAGTGAGTTGCACTGAAAAACTTAGAATATAAGAAACGCACAGTGTAGTACATAGTATATGAGTGAGTTGCACTGAAAAACTTAGAATATAAGAAACGCACAGTGTAGTACATAGTATATGAGTGAGTTGCACTGAAAAACTTAGAATATAAGAAACGCACAGTGTAGTACATAGTATATGAGTGAGTTGCACTGAAAAACTTAGAATATAAGAAACGCACAGTGTAGTACATAGTATATGAGTGAGTTGCACTGAAAAACTTAGAATATAAGAAACGCACAGTGTAGCACAAAGTATATGAGTGAGTTGCACTGAAAAACTTAGAATATAAGAAACGCACAGTGTAGTACATAGTATATGAGTGAGTTGCACTGAAAAACTTAGAATTTACTGAAAAACCCGCATTACACGAAATGCACAGTGTAGTACATATTATATGAGTGAGTTGCACTGAAAAACTTAGAATATAAGAAACGCACAGTGTAGTGCATAGTATATGAGTGAGTTGCACTGAAAAACTTAGAATATAAGAAACGCACAGTGTAGTGCATAGTATATGAGTGAGTTGCACTGAAAAACTTAGAATATAAGAAACGCACAGTGTAGTACATAGTATACGAGTGAGTTGCACTGAAAAACTTAGAATATAAGAAACGCACAGTGTAGTACATAGTATATGAGTGAGTTGCACTGAAAAACTTAGAATATAAGAAACGCACAGTGTAGTACATAGTATATGAGTGAGTTGCACTGAAAAACTTAGAATATAAGAAACGCACAGTGTAGTACATAGTATATGAGTGAGTTGCACTGAAAAACTTAGAATATAAGAAACGCACAGTGTAGTACATAGTATATGAGTGAGTTGCACTGAAAAACTTAGAATATAAGAAACGCACAGTGTAGTACATAGTATATGAGTGAGTTGCACTGAAAAACTTAGAATATAAGAAACGCACAGTGTAGTACATAGTATATGAGTGAGTTGCACTGAAAAAACTTAGAATATAAGAAACGCACAGTGTAGTACATTGTATATGAGTGAGTTGCACTGAAAAACTTAGAATTTAAGAAACGCACAGTGTAGTACATAGTATATGAGTGAGTTGCACTGAAAAACTTAGAATATAAGAAACGCACAGTGTAGTACATAGTATATGAGTGAGTTGCACTGAAAAACTTAGAATATAAGAAACGCACAGTGTAGTACATAGTATATGAGTGAGTTGCACTGAAAAACTTAGAATATAAGAAACGCACAGTGTATAGTATATGAGTGAGTTGCACTGAAAAAACTTAGAATATAAGAAACGCACAGTGTAGTACATAGTATATGAGTGAGTTGCACTGAAAAACTTAGAATATAAGAAACGCACAGTGTAGTACATAGTATATGAGTGAGTTGCACTGAAAAACTTAGAATATAAGAAACGCACAGTGTAGTACATAGTATATGAGTGAGTTGCACTGAAAAACTTAGAATATAAGAAACGCACAGTGTAGTACATAGTATATGAGTGAGTTGCACTGAAAAACTTAGAATATAAGAAACGCACAGTGTAGTACATAGTATATGAGTGAGTTGCACTGAAAAACTTAGAATATAAGAAACGCACAGTGTAGTACATAGTATATGAGTGAGTTGCACTGAAAAACTTAGAATTTAGAGAAACGCACAGTGTAGTACATAGTATATGAGTGAGTTGCACTGAAAAACTTAGAATTTAGAGAAACGCACAGTGTAGTACATAGTATATGAGTGAGTTGCACTGAAAAACTTAGAATATAAGAAACGCACAGTGTAGTACATTGTATATGAGTGAGTTGCACTGAAAAACTTAGAATTTAAGAAACGCACAGTGTAGTACATAGTATATGAGTGAGTTGCACTGAAAAAATTAGAATATAAGAAACGCACAGTGTAGTACATAGTATATGAGTGAGTTGCACTGAAAAACTTAGAATATAAGAAACGCACAGTGTAGTACATAGTATATGAGTGAGTTGCACTGAAAAACTTAGAATATAAGAAACGCACAGTGTATAGTATATGAGTGAGTTGCACTGAAAAACTTAGAATATAAGAAACGCACAGTGTAGTACATAGTATATGAGTGAGTTGCACTGAAAAACTTAGAATATAAGAAACGCACAGTGTAGTACATAGTATATGAGTGAGTTGCACTGAAAAACTTAGAATATAAGAAACGCACAGTGTATAGTATATGAGTGAGTTGCACTGAAAAACTTAGAATATAAGAAACGCACAGTGTAGTACATAGTATATGAGTGAGTTCCACTGAAAAACTTAGAATATAAGAAACGCACAGTGTAGTACATAATATATGAGTGAGTTGCACTGAAAAACTTAGAATTTACTGAAAAACCCGCATTACACGAAATGCACAGTGTAGTACATAGTATATGAGTGAGATGCACTGAAAAACTTAGAATTTAAGAAACGCACAGTGTAGTACATAGTATATGAGTGAGTTGCACTGAAAAACTTAGAATATAAGAAACGCACAGTGTAGTACATAGTATATGAGTGAGTTGCACTGAAAAACTTAGAATATAAGAAACGCACAGTGTAGTACATAGTATATGAGTGAGTTGCACTGAAAAACTTAGAATTTAGAGAAACGCACAGTGTAGTACATAGTATATGAGTGAGTTGCACTGAAAAACTTAGAATTTAGAGAAACGCACAGTGTAGTACATAGTATATGAGTGAGTTGCACTGAAAAACTTAGAATATAAGAAACGCACAGTGTAGTACATAGTATATGAGTGAGTTGCACAGAAAAACTTAGAATATAAGAAACGCACAGTGTAGTACATTGTATATGAGTGAGTTGCACTGAAAAACTTAGAATTTAAGAAACGCACAGTGTAGTACATAGTATATGAGTGAGTTGCACTGAAAAAATTAGAATATAAGAAACGCACAGTGTAGTACATAGTATATGAGTGAGTTGCACTGAAAAACTTAGAATATAAGAAACGCACAGTGTAGTACATAGTATATGAGTGAGTTGCACTGAAAAACTTAGAATATAAGAAACGCACAGTGTATAGTATATGAGTGAGTTGCACTGAAAAACTTAGAATATAAGAAACGCACAGTGTAGTACATAGTATATGAGTGAGTTCCACTGAAAAACTTAGAATATAAGAAACGCACAGTGTAGTACATAATATATGAGTGAGTTGCACTGAAAAACTTAGAATTTACTGAAAAACCCGCATTACACGAAATGCACAGGGTAGTACATAGTATATGAGTGAGATGCACTGAAAAACTTAGAATATAAGAAACGCACAGTGTAGTACATAGTATATGAGTGAGTTGCACTGAAAAACTTAGAATATAAGAAACGCACAGTGTAGTACATTGTATATGAGTGAGTTGCACTGAAAAACTTAGAATTTAAGAAACGCACAGTGTAGTACATAGTATATGAGTGAGTTGCACTGAAAAACTTAGAATATAAGAAACGCACAGTGTAGTACATAGTATATGAGTGAGTTGCACTGAAAAACTTAGAATATAAGAAACGCACAGTGTATAGTATATGAGTGAGTTGCACTGAAAAACTTAGAATATAAGAAACGCACAGTGTAGTACATAGTATATGAGTGAGTTCCACTGAAAAACTTAGAATATAAGAAACGCACAGTGTAGTACATAATATATGAGTGAGTTGCACTGAAAAACTTAGAATTTACTGAAAAACCCGCATTACACGAAATGCACAGTGTAGTACATAGTATATGAGTGAGATGCACTGAAAAACTTAGAATTTAAGAAACGCACAGTGTAGTACATAGTATATGAGTGAGTTGCACTGAAAAACTTAGAATATAAGAAACGCACAGTGTAGTACATAGTATATGAGTGAGTTGCACTGAAAAACTTAGAATATAAGAAACGCACAGTGTAGTACATAGTATAAGAGTGAGTTGCACTGAAAAACTTAGAATATAAGAAACGCACAGTGTAGTACATAGTATATGAGTGAGTTGCACTGAAAAACTTAGAATTTACTGAAAAACCCGCATTACACGAATTGCACAGTGTAGTACATAGTATATGAGTGAGTTGCACTGAAAAACTTAGAATATAAGAAACGCACAGTGTAGTACATAGTATATGAGTGAGTTGCACTGAAAAACTTAGAATATAGAAAAACGCACAGTGTAGTACATTGTATATGAGTGAGTTGCACTGAAAAACTTAGAATATAAGAAACGCACAGTGTATAGTATATGAGTGAGTTGCACTGAAAAACTTAGAATATAAGAAACGCACAGTGTAGTACATAGTATATGAGTGAGTTGCACTGAAAAACTTAGAATATAAGAAACGCACAGTGTAGTACATAGTATATGAGTGAGTTGCACTGAAAAACTTAGAATATAAGAAACGCACAGTGTAGTACATAGTATATGAGTGAGTTGCACTGAAAAACTTAGAATATAAGAAACGCACAGTGTAGTACATAGTATATGAGTGAGTTGCACTGAAAAACTTAGAATATAAGAAACGCACAGTGTAGTACATAGTATATGAGTGAGTTGCACTGAAAAACTTAGAATATAAGAAACGCACAGTGTAGTACGTAGTATATGAGTGAGTTGCACTGAAAAACTTAGAATTTAGAGAAACGCACAGTGTAGTACATAGTATATGAGTGAGTTGCACTGAAAAACTTAGAATTTAGAGAAACGCACAGTGTAGTACATAGTATATGAGTGAGTTGCACTGAAAAACTTAGAATATAAGAAACGCACAGTGTAGTACATAGTATATGAGTGAGTTGCACTGAAAAACTTAGAATATAAGAAACGCACAGTGTAGTACATAGTATATGAGTGAGTTGCACTGAAAAACTTAGAATTTACTGAAAAACCCGCATTACACGAAATGCACAGTGTAGTACATAGTATATGAGTGAGTTGCACTGAAAAACTTAGAATATAAGAAACGCACAGTGTAGTACATAGTATATGAGTGAGTTGCACTGAAAAACTTAGAATATAAGAAACGCACAGTGTAGTACATAGTATATGAGTGAGTTGAACTGAAAAACTTAGAATATAAGAAACGCACAGTGTAGTACTTAGTATATGAGTGAGTTGCACTGAAAAACTTAGAATATAAGAAACGCACAGTGTAGTACATAGTATATGAGTGAGTTGCACTGAAAAATTTAGAATATAAGAAACGCACAGTGTAGTACATAGTATATGAGTGAGTTGCACTGAAAAACTTAGAATATAAGAAACGCACAGTGTAGTACATAGTATATGAGTGAGTTGCACTGAAAAACTTAGAATATAAGAAACGCACAGTGTAGTACATAGTATATGAGTGAGTTGCACTGAAAAACTTAGAATTTAAGAAACGCACAGTGTAGTACATAGTATATGAGTGAGTTGCACTGAAAAACTTAGAATATAAGAAACGCACAGTGTAGTACAAAGTATATGAGTGAGTTGCACTGAAAAACTTAGAATATAAGAAACGCACAGTGTAGTACATAGTATATGAGTGAGTTGCACTGAAAAACTTAGAATTTACTGAAAAACCCGCATTACACGAAATGCACAGTGTAGTACATATTATATGAGTGAGTTGCACTGAAAAACTTAGAATATAAGAAAAGCACAGTGTAGTGCATAGTATATGAGTGAGTTGCACTGAAAAACTTAGAATATAAGAAACGCACAGTGTAGTACATAGTATATGAGTGAGTTGCACTGAAAAACTTAGAATATAAGAAACGGACAGTGTAGTACATAGTATACGAGTGAGTTGCACTGAAAAACTTAGAATATAAGAAACGCACAGTGTAGTACATAGTATATGAGTGAGTTGCACTGAAAAACTTAGAATATAAGAAACGCACAGTGTAGTACATAGTATATGAGTGAGTTGCACTGAAAAACTTAGAATATAAGAAACGCACAGTGTAGTACATAGTATATGAGTGAGTTGCACTGAAAAACTTAGAATATAAGAAACGCACAGTGTAGTACATAGTATATGAGTGAGTTGCACTGAAAAACTTAGAATATAAGAAACGCACAGTGTAGTACATAGTATATGAGTGAGTTGCACTGAAAAACTTAGAATATAAGAAACGCACAGTGTAGTACATAGTATATGAGTGAGTTGCACTGAAAAACTTAGAATTTAGAGAAACGCACAGTGTAGTACATAGTATATGAGTGAGTTGCACTGAAAAACTTAGAATTTAGAGAAACGCACAGTGTAGTACATAGTATATGAGTGAGTTGCACTGAAAAACTTAGAATATAAGAAACGCACAGTGTAGTACATAGTATATGAGTGAGTTGCACTGAAAAACTTAGAATATAAGAAACGCACAGTGTAGTACATTGTATATGAGTGAGTTGCACTGAAAAACTTAGAATTTAAGAAACGCACAGTGTAGTACATAGTATATGAGTGAGTTGCACTGAAAAACTTAGAATATAAGAAACGCACAGTGTAGTACATAGTATATGAGTGAGTTGCACTGAAAAACTTAGAATATAAGAAACGCACAGTGTAGTACATAGTATATGAGTGAGTTGCACTGAAAAACTTAGAATATAAGAAACGCACAGTGTATAGTATATGAGTGAGTTGCACTGAAAAAACTTAGAATATAAGAAACGCACAGTGTAGTACATAGTATATGAGTGAGTTGCACTGAAAAACTTAGAATATAAGAAACGCACAGTGTAGTACATAGTATATGAGTGAGTTGCACTGAAAAACTTAGAATATAAGAAACGCACAGTGTAGTACATAGTATATGAGTGAGTTGCACTGAAAAACTTAGAATATAAGAAACGCACAGTGTAGTACATAGTATATGAGTGAGTTGCACTGAAAAACTTAGAATATAAGAAACGCACAGTGTAGTACATAGTATATGAGTGAGTTGCACTGAAAAACTTAGAATATAAGAAACGCACAGTGTAGTACATAGTATATGAGTGAGTTGCACTGAAAAACTTAGAATTTAGAGAAACGCACAGTGTAGTACATAGTATATGAGTGAGTTGCACTGAAAAACTTAGAATATAAGAAACGCACAGTGTAGTACATTGTATATGAGTGAGTTGCACTGAAAAACTTAGAATTTAAGAAACGCACAGTGTAGTACATAGTATATGAGTGAGTTGCACTGAAAAACTTAGAATATAAGAAACGCACAGTGTAGTACATAGTATATGAGTGAGTTGCACTGAAAAACTTAGAATATAAGAAACGCACAGTGTAGTACATAGTATATGAGTGAGTTGCACTGAAAAACTTAGAATATAAGAAACGCACAGTGTATAGTATATGAGTGAGTTGCACTGAAAAACTTAGAATATAAGAAACGCACAGTGTAGTACATAATATATGAGTGAGTTGCACTGAAAAACTTAGAATTTACTGAAAAACCCACATTACACGAAATGCACAGTGTAGTACATAGTATATGAGTGAGATGCACTGAAAAACTTAGAATATAAGAAACGCACAGTGTAGTACATAGTATATGAGTGAGTTGCACTGAAAAACTTAGAATATAAGAAACGCACAGTGTAATACATAGTATATGAGTGAGTTGCACTGAAAAACTTAGAATATAAGAAACGCACAGTGTAGTACATAGTATAAGAGTGAGTTGCACTGAAAAACTTAGAATATAAGAAACGCACAGTGTAGTACATAGTATATGAGTGAGTTGAACTGAAAAACTTAGAATATAAGAAACGCACAGTGTAGTACATAGTATATGAGTGAGTTGCACTGAAAAACTTAGAATATAAGAAACGCACAGTGTAGTACATAGTATATGAGTGAGTTGCACTGAAAAACTTAGAATATAAGAAACGCACAGTGTAGTACATAGTATATGAGTGAGTTGCACTGAAAAACTTAGAATATAAGAAACGCACAGTGTAGTACATAGTATATGAGTGAGTTGCACTGAAAAACTTAGAATATAAGAAACGCACAGTGTAGTACATAGTATATGAGTGAGTTGCACTGAAAAACTTAGAATATAAGAAACGCACAGTGTAGTACATAGTATATGAGTGAGTTGCACTGAAAAACTTAGAATATAAGAAACGCACAGTGTAGTACATAGTATATGAGTGAGTTGCACTGAAAAACTTAGAATATAAGAAACGCACAGTATAGTACATAGTATATGAGTGAGTTGCACTGAAAAACTTAGAATTTAAGAAACGCACAGTGTAGTACATAGTATATGAGTGAGTTGCACTGAAAACTTAGAATTTAAGAAACGCACAGTGTAGTACAAAGTATAAGAGTGAGTTGCACTGAAAAACTTAGAATATAAGAAACGCACAGTGTAGTTCATAGTATATGAGTGAGTTGCACTGAAAAACTTAGAATATAAGAAACGCACAGTGTAGTACATAGTATATGAGTGAGTTGCACTGAAAAACTTAGAATATAAGAAACGCACAGTGTAGTACATAGTATATGAGTGAGTTGCACTGAAAAACTTAGAATTTACTGAAAAACCCGCATTACACGAAATGCACAGTGTAGTACATAGTATATGAGTGAGTTGCACTGAAAAACTTAGAATATAAGAAACGAACAGTGTAGTACATATTATATGAGTGAGTTGCACTGAAAAACTTAGAATATAAGAAACGCACAGTGTAGTACATAGTATAAGAGTGAGTTGCACTGAAAAACTTAGAATATAAGAAACGCACAGTGTAGTACATAGTATATGAGTGAGTTGCACTGAAAAACTTAGAATTTACTGAAAAACCCGCATTACACGAATTGCACAGTGTAGTACATAGTATATGAGTGAGTTGCACTGAAAAACTTAGAATATAAGAAACGCACAGTGTAGTACATAGTATATGAGTGAGTTGCACTGAAAAACTTAGAATATAAGAAACGCACAGTGTAGTACATAGTATATGAGTGAGTTGAACTGAAAAACTTAGAATATAAGAAACGCACAGTGTAGTACATAGTATATGAGTGAGTTGCACTGAAAAACTTAGAATATAAGAAACGCACAGTGTAGTACATAGTATATGAGTGAGTTGCACTGAAAAACTTAGAATATAAGAAACGCACAGTGTAGTACATAGTATATGAGTGAGTTGCACTGAAAAACTTAGAATATAAGAAACGCACAGTGTAGTACATAGTATATGAGTGAGTTGCACTGAAAAACTTAGAATATAAGAAACGCTCAGTGTAGTACATAGTATATGAGTGAGTTGCACTGAAAAACTTAGAATATAAGAAACGCACAGTGTAGTATATAGTATATGAGTGAGTTGCACTGAAAAACTTAGAATATAAGAAACGCACAGTGTAGTACATAGTATATGAGTGAGTTGCACTGAAAAACTTAGAATATAAGAAACGCACAGTATAGTACATAGTATATGAGTGAGTTGCACTGAAAAACTTAGAATATAAGAAACGCACAGTGTAGTACATAGTATATGAGTGAGTTGCACTGAAAAACTTAGAATATAAGAAACGCACAGTGTAGTACATAGTATAAGAGTGAGTTGCACTGAAAAACTTAGAATATAAGAAACGCACAGTGTAGTACATAGTATATGAGTGAGTTGCACTGAAAAACTTAGAATTTACTGAAAAACCCGCATTACACGAATTGCACAGTGTAGTACATAGTATATGAGTGAGTTCCAAAGAAAAACTTAGAATATAAGAAACGCACAGTGTAGTACATAGTATATGAGTGAGTTGCACTGAAAAACTTAGAATATAAGAAACGCACAGTGTAGTACATTGTATATGAGTGAGTTGCACTGAAAAACTTAGAATTTAAGAAACGCACAGTGTAGTACATAGTATATGAGTGAGTTGCACTGAAAAACTTAGAATATAAGAAACGCACAGTGTAGTACATAGTATATGAGTGAGTTGCACTGAAAAACTTAGAATATAAGAAACGCACAGTGTATAGTATATGAGTGAGTTGCACTGAAAAACTTAGAATATAAGAAACGCACAGTGTAGTACATAGTATATGAGTGAGTTCCACTGAAAAACTTAGAATATAAGAAACGCACAGTGTAGTACATAATATATGAGTGAGTTGCACTGAAAAACTTAGAATTTACTGAAAAACCCGCATTACACGAAATGCACAGTGTAGTACATAGTGTATGAGTGAGATGCACTGAAAAACTTAGAATTTAAGAAACGCACAGTGTAGTACATAGTATATGAGTGAGTTGCACTGAAAAACTTAGAATATAAGAAACGCACAGTGTAGTACATAGTATATGAGTGAGTTGCACTGAAAAACTTAGAATATAAGAAACGCACAGTGTAGTACATAGTATATGAGTGAGTTGCACTGAAAAACTTAGAATATAAGAAACGCACAGTGTAGTACATAGTATATGAGTGAGTTGCACTGAAAAACTTAGAATTTACTGAAAAACCCGCATTACACGAATTGCACAGTGTAGTACATAGTATATGAGTGAGTTGCACTGAAAAACTTAGAATATAAGAAACGCACAGTGTAGTACATAGTATATGAGTGAGTTGCACTGAAAAACTTAGAATATAAGAAACGCACAGTGTAGTACATTGTATATGAGTGAGTTGCACTGAAAAACTTAGAATATAAGAAACGCACAGTGTATAGTATATGAGTGAGTTGCACTGAAAAACTTAGAATATAAGAAACGCACAGTGTAGTACATAGTATATGAGTGAGTTGCACTGAAAAACTTAGAATATAAGAAACGCACAGTGTAGTACATAGTATATGAGTGAGTTGCACTGAAAAACTTAGAATATAAGAAACGCACAGTGTAGTACATAGTATATGAGTGAGTTGCACTGAAAAACTTAGAATATAAGAAACGCACAGTGTAGTACATAGTATATGAGTGAGTTGCACTGAAAAACTTAGAATATAAGAAACGCACAGTGTAGTACATAGTATATGAGTGAGTTGCACTGAAAAACTTAGAATATAAGAAACGCACAGTGTAGTACGTAGTATATGAGTGAGTTGCACTGAAAAACTTAGAATTTAGAGAAACGCACAGTGTAGTACATAGTATATGAGTGAGTTGCACTGAAAAACTTAGAATTTAGAGAAACGCACAGTGTAGTACATAGTATATGAGTGAGTTGCACTGAAAAACTTAGAATATAAGAAACGCACAGTGTAGTACATAGTATATGAGTGAGTTGCACTGAAAAACTTAGAATATAAGAAACGCACAGTGTAGTACATAGTATATGAGTGAGTTGCACTGAAAAACTTAGAATTTACTGAAAAACCCGCATTACACGAAATGCACAGTGTAGTACATAGTATATGAGTGAGTTGCACTGAAAAACTTAGAATATAAGAAACGCACAGTGTAGTACATAGTATATGAGTGAGTTGCACTGAAAAACTTAGAATATAAGAAACGCACAGTGTAGTACATAGTATATGAGTGAGTTGAACTGAAAAACTTAGAATATAAGAAACGCACAGTGTAGTACTTAGTATATGAGTGAGTTGCACTGAAAAACTTAGAATATAAGAAACGCACAGTGTAGTACATAGTATATGAGTGAGTTGCACTGAAAAACTTAGAATATAAGAAACGCACAGTGTAGTACATAGTATATGAGTGAGTTGCACTGAAAAACTTAGAATATAAGAAACGCACAGTGTAGTACATAGTATATGAGTGAGTTGCACTGAAAAACTTAGAATATAAGAAACGCACAGTGTAGTACATAGTATATGAGTGAGTTGCACTGAAAAACTTAGAATTTAAGAAACGCACAGTGTAGTACATAGTATATGAGTGAGTTGCACTGAAAAACTTAGAATATAAGAAACGCACAGTGTAGTACAAAGTATATGAGTGAGTTGCACTGAAAAACTTAGAATATAAGAAACGCACAGTGTAGTACATAGTATATGAGTGAGTTGCACTGAAAAACTTAGAATTTACTGAAAAACCCGCATTACACGAAATGCACAGTGTAGTACATATTATATGAGTGAGTTGCACTGAAAAACTTAGAATATAAGAAAAGCACAGTGTAGTGCATAGTATATGAGTGAGTTGCACTGAAAAACTTAGAATATAAGAAACGCACAGTGTAGTACATAGTATATGAGTGAGTTGCACTGAAAAACTTAGAATATAAGAAACGGACAGTGTAGTACATAGTATACGAGTGAGTTGCACTGAAAAACTTAGAATATAAGAAACGCACAGTGTAGTACATAGTATATGAGTGAGTTGCACTGAAAAACTTAGAATATAAGAAACGCACAGTGTAGTACATAGTATATGAGTGAGTTGCACTGAAAAACTTAGAATATAAGAAACGCACAGTGTAGTACATAGTATATGAGTGAGTTGCACTGAAAAACTTAGAATATAAGAAACGCACAGTGTAGTACATAGTATATGAGTGAGTTGCACTGAAAAACTTAGAATATAAGAAACGCACAGTGTAGTACATAGTATATGAGTGAGTTGCACTGAAAAACTTAGAATATAAGAAACGCACAGTGTAGTACATAGTATATGAGTGAGTTGCACTGAAAAACTTAGAATTTAGAGAAACGCACAGTGTAGTACATAGTATATGAGTGAGTTGCACTGAAAAACTTAGAATTTAGAGAAACGCACAGTGTAGTACATAGTATATGAGTGAGTTGCACTGAAAAACTTAGAATATAAGAAACGCACAGTGTAGTACATAGTATATGAGTGAGTTGCACTGAAAAACTTAGAATATAAGAAACGCACAGTGTAGTACATTGTATATGAGTGAGTTGCACTGAAAAACTTAGAATTTAAGAAACGCACAGTGTAGTACATAGTATATGAGTGAGTTGCACTGAAAAACTTAGAATATAAGAAACGCACAGTGTAGTACATAGTATATGAGTGAGTTGCACTGAAAAACTTAGAATATAAGAAACGCACAGTGTAGTACATAGTATATGAGTGAGTTGCACTGAAAAACTTAGAATATAAGAAACGCACAGTGTATAGTATATGAGTGAGTTGCACTGAAAAAACTTAGAATATAAGAAACGCACAGTGTAGTACATAGTATATGAGTGAGTTGCACTGAAAAAATTAGAATATAAGAAACGCACAGTGTAGTACATAGTATATGAGTGAGTTGCACTGAAAAACTTAGAATATAAGAAACGCACAGTGTAGTACATAGTATATGAGTGAGTTGCACTGAAAAACTTAGAATATAAGAAACGCACAGTGTAGTACATAGTATATGAGTGAGTTGCACTGAAAAACTTAGAATATAAGAAACGCACAGTGTAGTACATAGTATATGAGTGAGTTGCACTGAAAAACTTAGAATATAAGAAACGCACAGTGTAGTACATAGTATATGAGTGAGTTGCACTGAAAAACTTAGAATTTAGAGAAACGCACAGTGTAGTACATAGTATATGAGTGAGTTGCACTGAAAAACTTAGAATTTAGAGAAACGCACAGTGTAGTACATAGTATATGAGTGAGTTGCACTGAAAAACTTAGAATATAAGAAACGCACAGTGTAGTACATAGTATATGAGTGAGTTGCACTGAAAAACTTAGAATATAAGAAACGCACAGTGTATAGTATATGAGTGAGTTGCACTGAAAAACTTAGAATATAAGAAACGCACAGTGTAGTACATAGTATATGAGTGAGTTCCACTGAAAAACTTAGAATATAAGAAACGCACAGTGTAGTACATAATATATGAGTGAGTTGCACTGAAAAACTTAGAATTTACTGAAAAACCCGCATTACACGAAATGCACAGTGTAGTACATAGTGTATGAGTGAGATGCACTGAAAAACTTAGAATTTAAGAAACGCACAGTGTAGTACATAGTATATGAGTGAGTTGCACTGAAAAACTTAGAATATAAGAAACGCACAGTGTAGTACATAGTATATGAGTGAGTTGCACTGAAAAACTTAGAATATAAGAAACGCACAGTGTAGTACATAGTATATGAGTGAGTTGCACTGAAAAACTTAGAATATAAGAAACGCACAGTGTAGTACATAGTATATGAGTGAGTTGCACTGAAAAACTTAGAATTTACTGAAAAACCCGCATTACACGAATTGCACAGTGTAGTACATAGTATATGAGTGAGTTGCACTGAAAAACTTAGAATATAAGAAACGCACAGTGTAGTACATAGTATATGAGTGAGTTGCACTGAAAAACTTAGAATATAAGAAACGCACAGTGTAGTACATTGTATATGAGTGAGTTGCACTGAAAAACTTAGAATATAAGAAACGCACAGTGTATAGTATATGAGTGAGTTGCACTGAAAAACTTAGAATATAAGAAACGCACAGTGTAGTACATAGTATATGAGTGAGTTGCACTGAAAAACTTAGAATATAAGAAACGCACAGTGTAGTACATAGTATATGAGTGAGTTGCACTGAAAAACTTAGAATATAAGAAACGCACAGTGTAGTACATAGTATATGAGTGAGTTGCACTGAAAAACTTAGAATATAAGAAACGCACAGTGTAGTACATAGTATATGAGTGAGTTGCACTGAAAAACTTAGAATATAAGAAACGCACAGTGTAGTACATAGTATATGAGTGAGTTGCACTGAAAAACTTAGAATATAAGAAACGCACAGTGTAGTACGTAGTATATGAGTGAGTTGCACTGAAAAACTTAGAATTTAGAGAAACGCACAGTGTAGTACATAGTATATGAGTGAGTTGCACTGAAAAACTTAGAATTTAGAGAAACGCACAGTGTAGTACATAGTATATGAGTGAGTTGCACTGAAAAACTTAGAATATAAGAAACGCACAGTGTAGTACATAGTATATGAGTGAGTTGCACTGAAAAACTTAGAATATAAGAAACGCACAGTGTAGTACATAGTATATGAGTGAGTTGCACTGAAAAACTTAGAATTTACTGAAAAACCCGCATTACACGAAATGCACAGTGTAGTACATAGTATATGAGTGAGTTGCACTGAAAAACTTAGAATATAAGAAACGCACAGTGTAGTACATAGTATATGAGTGAGTTGCACTGAAAAACTTAGAATATAAGAAACGCACAGTGTAGTACATAGTATATGAGTGAGTTGAACTGAAAAACTTAGAATATAAGAAACGCACAGTGTAGTACTTAGTATATGAGTGAGTTGCACTGAAAAACTTAGAATATAAGAAACGCACAGTGTAGTACATAGTATATGAGTGAGTTGCACTGAAAAACTTAGAATATAAGAAACGCACAGTGTAGTACATAGTATATGAGTGAGTTGCACTGAAAAACTTAGAATATAAGAAACGCACAGTGTAGTACATAGTATATGAGTGAGTTGCACTGAAAAACTTAGAATATAAGAAACGCACAGTGTAGTACATAGTATATGAGTGAGTTGCACTGAAAAACTTAGAATTTAAGAAACGCACAGTGTAGTACATAGTATATGAGTGAGTTGCACTGAAAAACTTAGAATATAAGAAACGCACAGTGTAGTACAAAGTATATGAGTGAGTTGCACTGAAAAACTTAGAATATAAGAAACGCACAGTGTAGTACATAGTATATGAGTGAGTTGCACTGAAAAACTTAGAATTTACTGAAAAACCCGCATTACACGAAATGCACAGTGTAGTACATATTATATGAGTGAGTTGCACTGAAAAACTTAGAATATAAGAAAAGCACAGTGTAGTGCATAGTATATGAGTGAGTTGCACTGAAAAACTTAGAATATAAGAAACGCACAGTGTAGTACATAGTATATGAGTGAGTTGCACTGAAAAACTTAGAATATAAGAAACGGACAGTGTAGTACATAGTATACGAGTGAGTTGCACTGAAAAACTTAGAATATAAGAAACGCACAGTGTAGTACATAGTATATGAGTGAGTTGCACTGAAAAACTTAGAATATAAGAAACGCACAGTGTAGTACATAGTATATGAGTGAGTTGCACTGAAAAACTTAGAATATAAGAAACGCACAGTGTAGTACATAGTATATGAGTGAGTTGCACTGAAAAACTTAGAATATAAGAAACGCACAGTGTAGTACATAGTATATGAGTGAGTTGCACTGAAAAACTTAGAATATAAGAAACGCACAGTGTAGTACATAGTATATGAGTGAGTTGCACTGAAAAACTTAGAATATAAGAAACGCACAGTGTAGTACATAGTATATGAGTGAGTTGCACTGAAAAACTTAGAATTTAGAGAAACGCACAGTGTAGTACATAGTATATGAGTGAGTTGCACTGAAAAACTTAGAATTTAGAGAAACGCACAGTGTAGTACATAGTATATGAGTGAGTTGCACTGAAAAACTTAGAATATAAGAAACGCACAGTGTAGTACATAGTATATGAGTGAGTTGCACTGAAAAACTTAGAATATAAGAAACGCACAGTGTAGTACATTGTATATGAGTGAGTTGCACTGAAAAACTTAGAATTTAAGAAACGCACAGTGTAGTACATAGTATATGAGTGAGTTGCACTGAAAAACTTAGAATATAAGAAACGCACAGTGTAGTACATAGTATATGAGTGAGTTGCACTGAAAAACTTAGAATATAAGAAACGCACAGTGTAGTACATAGTATATGAGTGAGTTGCACTGAAAAACTTAGAATATAAGAAACGCACAGTGTATAGTATATGAGTGAGTTGCACTGAAAAAACTTAGAATATAAGAAACGCACAGTGTAGTACATAGTATATGAGTGAGTTGCACTGAAAAAATTAGAATATAAGAAACGCACAGTGTAGTACATAGTATATGAGTGAGTTGCACTGAAAAACTTAGAATATAAGAAACGCACAGTGTAGTACATAGTATATGAGTGAGTTGCACTGAAAAACTTAGAATATAAGAAACGCACAGTGTAGTACATAGTATATGAGTGAGTTGCACTGAAAAACTTAGAATATAAGAAACGCACAGTGTAGTACATAGTATATGAGTGAGTTGCACTGAAAAACTTAGAATATAAGAAACGCACAGTGTAGTACATAGTATATGAGTGAGTTGCACTGAAAAACTTAGAATTTAGAGAAACGCACAGTGTAGTACATAGTATATGAGTGAGTTGCACTGAAAAACTTAGAATTTAGAGAAACGCACAGTGTAGTACATAGTATATGAGTGAGTTGCACTGAAAAACTTAGAATATAAGAAACGCACAGTGTAGTACATAGTATATGAGTGAGTGCACAGAAAAACTTAGAATATAAGAAACGCACAGTGTAGTACATTGTATATGAGTGAGTTGCACTGAAAAACTTAGAATTTAAGAAACGCACAGTGTAGTACATAGTATATGAGTGAGTTGCACTGAAAAACTTAGAATATAAGAAACGCACAGTGTAGTACATAGTATATGAGTGAGTTGCACTGAAAAACTTAGAATATAAGAAACGCACAGTGTAGTACATAGTATATGAGTGAGTTGCACTGAAAAACTTAGAATATAAGAAACGCACAGTGTATAGTATATGAGTGAGTTGCACTGAAAAACTTAGAATATAAGAAACGCACAGTGTAGTACATAGTATATGAGTGAGTTCCACTGAAAAACTTAGAATATAAGAAACGCACAGTGTAGTACATAATATATGAGTGAGTTGCACTGAAAAACTTAGAATTTACTGAAAAACCCACATTACACGAAATGCACAGTGTAGTACATAGTATATGAGTGAGATGCACTGAAAAACTTAGAATATAAGAAACGCACAGTGTAGTACATAGTATATGAGTGAGTTGCACTGAAAAACTTAGAATATAAGAAACGCACAGTGTAATACATAGTATATGAGTGAGTTGCACTGAAAAACTTAGAATATAAGAAACGCACAGTGTAGTACATAGTATATGAGTGAGTTGCACTGAAAAACTTAGAATTTACTGAAAAACCCGCATTACACGAATTGCACAGTGTAGTACATAGTATATGAGTGAGTTGCACTGAAAAACTTAGAATATAAGAAACGCACAGTGTAGTACATAGTATATGAGTGAGTTGCACTGAAAAACTTAGAATATAAGAAACGCACAGTGTAGTACATAGTATATGAGTGAGTTGAACTGAAAAACTTAGAATATAAGAAACGCACAGTGTAGTACATAGTATATGAGTGAGTTGCACTGAAAAACTTAGAATATAAGAAACGCACAGTGTAGTACATAGTATATGAGTGAGTTGCACTGAAAAACTTAGAATATAAGAAACGCACAGTGTAGTACATTGTATATGAGTGAGTTGCACTGAAAAACTTAGAATTTAAGAAACGCACAGTGTAGTACATAGTATATGAGTGAGTTGCACTGAAAAACTTAGAATATAAGAAACGCACAGTGTAGTACATAGTATATGAGTGAGTTGCACTGAAAAACTTAGAATATAAGAAACGCACAGTGTATAGTATATGAGTGAGTTGCACTGAAAAACTTAGAATATAAGAAACGCACAGTGTAGTACATAGTATATGAGTGAGTTCCACTGAAAAACTTAGAATATAAGAAACGCACAGTGTAGTACATAATATATGAGTGAGTTGCACTGAAAAACTTAGAATTTACTGAAAAACCCGCATTACACGAAATGCACAGTGTAGTACATAGTATATGAGTGAGATGCACTGAAAAACTTAGAATTTAAGAAACGCACAGTGTAGTACATAGTATATGAGTGAGTTGCACTGAAAAACTTAGAATATAAGAAACGCACAGTGTAGTACATAGTATATGAGTGAGTTGCACTGAAAAACTTAGAATATAAGAAACGCACAGTGTAGTACATAGTATAAGAGTGAGTTGCACTGAAAAACTTAGAATATAAGAAACGCACAGTGTAGTACATAGTATATGAGTGAGTTGCACTGAAAAACTTAGAATTTACTGAAAAACCCGCATTACACGAATTGCACAGTGTAGTACATAGTATATGAGTGAGTTGCACTGAAAAACTTAGAATATAAGAAACGCACAGTGTAGTACATAGTATATGAGTGAGTTGCACTGAAAAACTTAGAATATAGAAAAACGCACAGTGTAGTACATTGTATATGAGTGAGTTGCACTGAAAAACTTAGAATATAAGAAACGCACAGTGTATAGTATATGAGTGAGTTGCACTGAAAAACTTAGAATATAAGAAACGCACAGTGTAGTACATAGTATATGAGTGAGTTGCACTGAAAAACTTAGAATATAAGAAACGCACAGTGTAGTACATAGTATATGAGTGAGTTGCACTGAAAAACTTAGAATATAAGAAACGCACAGTGTAGTACATAGTATATGAGTGAGTTGCACTGAAAAACTTAGAATATAAGAAACGCACAGTGTAGTACATAGTATATGAGTGAGTTGCACTGAAAAACTTAGAATATAAGAAACGCACAGTGTAGTACATAGTATATGAGTGAGTTGCACTGAAAAACTTAGAATATAAGAAACGCACAGTGTAGTACGTAGTATATGAGTGAGTTGCACTGAAAAACTTAGAATTTAGAGAAACGCACAGTGTAGTACATAGTATATGAGTGAGTTGCACTGAAAAACTTAGAATTTAGAGAAACGCACAGTGTAGTACATAGTATATGAGTGAGTTGCACTGAAAAACTTAGAATATAAGAAACGCACAGTGTAGTACATAGTATATGAGTGAGTTGCACTGAAAAACTTAGAATATAAGAAACGCACAGTGTAGTACATAGTATATGAGTGAGTTGCACTGAAAAACTTAGAATTTACTGAAAAACCCGCATTACACGAAATGCACAGTGTAGTACATAGTATATGAGTGAGTTGCACTGAAAAACTTAGAATATAAGAAACGCACAGTGTAGTACATAGTATATGAGTGAGTTGCACTGAAAAACTTAGAATATAAGAAACGCACAGTGTAGTACATAGTATATGAGTGAGTTGAACTGAAAAACTTAGAATATAAGAAACGCACAGTGTAGTACTTAGTATATGAGTGAGTTGCACTGAAAAACTTAGAATATAAGAAACGCACAGTGTAGTACATAGTATATGAGTGAGTTGCACTGAAAAATTTAGAATATAAGAAACGCACAGTGTAGTACATAGTATATGAGTGAGTTGCACTGAAAAACTTAGAATATAAGAAACGCACAGTGTAGTACATAGTATATGAGTGAGTTGCACTGAAAAACTTAGAATATAAGAAACGCACAGTGTAGTACATAGTATATGAGTGAGTTGCACTGAAAAACTTAGAATTTAAGAAACGCACAGTGTAGTACATAGTATATGAGTGAGTTGCACTGAAAAACTTAGAATATAAGAAACGCACAGTGTAGTACAAAGTATATGAGTGAGTTGCACTGAAAAACTTAGAATATAAGAAACGCACAGTGTAGTACATAGTATATGAGTGAGTTGCACTGAAAAACTTAGAATTTACTGAAAAACCCGCATTACACGAAATGCACAGTGTAGTACATATTATATGAGTGAGTTGCACTGAAAAACTTAGAATATAAGAAAAGCACAGTGTAGTGCATAGTATATGAGTGAGTTGCACTGAAAAACTTAGAATATAAGAAACGCACAGTGTAGTACATAGTATATGAGTGAGTTGCACTGAAAAACTTAGAATATAAGAAACGGACAGTGTAGTACATAGTATACGAGTGAGTTGCACTGAAAAACTTAGAATATAAGAAACGCACAGTGTAGTACATAGTATATGAGTGAGTTGCACTGAAAAACTTAGAATATAAGAAACGCACAGTGTAGTACATAGTATATGAGTGAGTTGCACTGAAAAACTTAGAATATAAGAAACGCACAGTGTAGTACATAGTATATGAGTGAGTTGCACTGAAAAACTTAGAATATAAGAAACGCACAGTGTAGTACATAGTATATGAGTGAGTTGCACTGAAAAACTTAGAATATAAGAAACGCACAGTGTAGTACATAGTATATGAGTGAGTTGCACTGAAAAACTTAGAATATAAGAAACGCACAGTGTAGTACATAGTATATGAGTGAGTTGCACTGAAAAACTTAGAATTTAGAGAAACGCACAGTGTAGTACATAGTATATGAGTGAGTTGCACTGAAAAACTTAGAATTTAGAGAAACGCACAGTGTAGTACATAGTATATGAGTGAGTTGCACTGAAAAACTTAGAATATAAGAAACGCACAGTGTAGTACATAGTATATGAGTGAGTTGCACTGAAAAACTTAGAATATAAGAAACGCACAGTGTAGTACATTGTATATGAGTGAGTTGCACTGAAAAACTTAGAATTTAAGAAACGCACAGTGTAGTACATAGTATATGAGTGAGTTGCACTGAAAAACTTAGAATATAAGAAACGCACAGTGTAGTACATAGTATATGAGTGAGTTGCACTGAAAAACTTAGAATATAAGAAACGCACAGTGTAGTACATAGTATATGAGTGAGTTGCACTGAAAAACTTAGAATATAAGAAACGCACAGTGTATAGTATATGAGTGAGTTGCACTGAAAAAACTTAGAATATAAGAAACGCACAGTGTAGTACATAGTATATGAGTGAGTTGCACTGAAAAACTTAGAATATAAGAAACGCACAGTGTAGTACATAGTATATGAGTGAGTTGCACTGAAAAACTTAGAATATAAGAAACGCACAGTGTAGTACATAGTATATGAGTGAGTTGCACTGAAAAACTTAGAATATAAGAAACGCACAGTGTAGTACATAGTATATGAGTGAGTTGCACTGAAAAACTTAGAATATAAGAAACGCACAGTGTAGTACATAGTATATGAGTGAGTTGCACTGAAAAACTTAGAATATAAGAAACGCACAGTGTAGTACATAGTATATGAGTGAGTTGCACTGAAAAACTTAGAATTTAGAGAAACGCACAGTGTAGTACATAGTATATGAGTGAGTTGCACTGAAAAACTTAGAATATAAGAAACGCACAGTGTAGTACATTGTATATGAGTGAGTTGCACTGAAAAACTTAGAATTTAAGAAACGCACAGTGTAGTACATAGTATATGAGTGAGTTGCACTGAAAAACTTAGAATATAAGAAACGCACAGTGTAGTACATAGTATATGAGTGAGTTGCACTGAAAAACTTAGAATATAAGAAACGCACAGTGTAGTACATAGTATATGAGTGAGTTGCACTGAAAAACTTAGAATATAAGAAACGCACAGTGTATAGTATATGAGTGAGTTGCACTGAAAAACTTAGAATATAAGAAACGCACAGTGTAGTACATAATATATGAGTGAGTTGCACTGAAAAACTTAGAATTTACTGAAAAACCCACATTACACGAAATGCACAGTGTAGTACATAGTATATGAGTGAGATGCACTGAAAAACTTAGAATATAAGAAACGCACAGTGTAGTACATAGTATATGAGTGAGTTGCACTGAAAAACTTAGAATATAAGAAACGCACAGTGTAATACATAGTATATGAGTGAGTTGCACTGAAAAACTTAGAATATAAGAAACGCACAGTGTAGTACATAGTATAAGAGTGAGTTGCACTGAAAAACTTAGAATATAAGAAACGCACAGTGTAGTACATAGTATATGAGTGAGTTGAACTGAAAAACTTAGAATATAAGAAACGCACAGTGTAGTACATAGTATATGAGTGAGTTGCACTGAAAAACTTAGAATATAAGAAACGCACAGTGTAGTACATAGTATATGAGTGAGTTGCACTGAAAAACTTAGAATATAAGAAACGCACAGTGTAGTACATAGTATATGAGTGAGTTGCACTGAAAAACTTAGAATATAAGAAACGCACAGTGTAGTACATAGTATATGAGTGAGTTGCACTGAAAAACTTAGAATATAAGAAACGCACAGTGTAGTACATAGTATATGAGTGAGTTGCACTGAAAAACTTAGAATATAAGAAACGCACAGTGTAGTACATAGTATATGAGTGAGTTGCACTGAAAAACTTAGAATATAAGAAACGCACAGTGTAGTACATAGTATATGAGTGAGTTGCACTGAAAAACTTAGAATATAAGAAACGCACAGTATAGTACATAGTATATGAGTGAGTTGCACTGAAAAACTTAGAATTTAAGAAACGCACAGTGTAGTACATAGTATATGAGTGAGTTGCACTGAAAACTTAGAATTTAAGAAACGCACAGTGTAGTACAAAGTATAAGAGTGAGTTGCACTGAAAAACTTAGAATATAAGAAACGCACAGTGTAGTTCATAGTATATGAGTGAGTTGCACTGAAAAACTTAGAATATAAGAAACGCACAGTGTAGTACATAGTATATGAGTGAGTTGCACTGAAAAACTTAGAATATAAGAAACGCACAGTGTAGTACATAGTATATGAGTGAGTTGCACTGAAAAACTTAGAATTTACTGAAAAACCCGCATTACACGAAATGCACAGTGTAGTACATAGTATATGAGTGAGTTGCACTGAAAAACTTAGAATATAAGAAACGAACAGTGTAGTACATATTATATGAGTGAGTTGCACTGAAAAACTTAGAATATAAGAAACGCACAGTGTAGTACATAGTATAAGAGTGAGTTGCACTGAAAAACTTAGAATATAAGAAACGCACAGTGTAGTACATAGTATATGAGTGAGTTGCACTGAAAAACTTAGAATTTACTGAAAAACCCGCATTACACGAATTGCACAGTGTAGTACATAGTATATGAGTGAGTTGCACTGAAAAACTTAGAATATAAGAAACGCACAGTGTAGTACATAGTATATGAGTGAGTTGCACTGAAAAACTTAGAATATAAGAAACGCACAGTGTAGTACATAGTATATGAGTGAGTTGAACTGAAAAACTTAGAATATAAGAAACGCACAGTGTAGTACATAGTATATGAGTGAGTTGCACTGAAAAACTTAGAATATAAGAAACGCACAGTGTAGTACATAGTATATGAGTGAGTTGCACTGAAAAACTTAGAATATAAGAAACGCACAGTGTAGTACATAGTATATGAGTGAGTTGCACTGAAAAACTTAGAATATAAGAAACGCACAGTGTAGTACATAGTATATGAGTGAGTTGCACTGAAAAACTTAGAATATAAGAAACGCTCAGTGTAGTACATAGTATATGAGTGAGTTGCACTGAAAAACTTAGAATATAAGAAACGCACAGTGTAGTATATAGTATATGAGTGAGTTGCACTGAAAAACTTAGAATATAAGAAACGCACAGTGTAGTACATAGTATATGAGTGAGTTGCACTGAAAAACTTAGAATATAAGAAACGCACAGTATAGTACATAGTATATGAGTGAGTTGCACTGAAAAACTTAGAATATAAGAAACGCACAGTGTAGTACATAGTATATGAGTGAGTTGCACTGAAAAACTTAGAATATAAGAAACGCACAGTGTAGTACATAGTATAAGAGTGAGTTGCACTGAAAAACTTAGAATATAAGAAACGCACAGTGTAGTACATAGTATATGAGTGAGTTGCACTGAAAAACTTAGAATTTACTGAAAAACCCGCATTACACGAATTGCACAGTGTAGTACATAGTATATGAGTGAGTTCCAAAGAAAAACTTAGAATATAAGAAACGCACAGTGTAGTACATAGTATATGAGTGAGTTGCACTGAAAAACTTAGAATATAAGAAACGCACAGTGTAGTACATTGTATATGAGTGAGTTGCACTGAAAAACTTAGAATTTAAGAAACGCACAGTGTAGTACATAGTATATGAGTGAGTTGCACTGAAAAACTTAGAATATAAGAAACGCACAGTGTAGTACATAGTATATGAGTGAGTTGCACTGAAAAACTTAGAATATAAGAAACGCACAGTGTATAGTATATGAGTGAGTTGCACTGAAAAACTTAGAATATAAGAAACGCACAGTGTAGTACATAGTATATGAGTGAGTTCCACTGAAAAACTTAGAATATAAGAAACGCACAGTGTAGTACATAATATATGAGTGAGTTGCACTGAAAAACTTAGAATTTACTGAAAAACCCGCATTACACGAAATGCACAGTGTAGTACATAGTGTATGAGTGAGATGCACTGAAAAACTTAGAATTTAAGAAACGCACAGTGTAGTACATAGTATATGAGTGAGTTGCACTGAAAAACTTAGAATATAAGAAACGCACAGTGTAGTACATAGTATATGAGTGAGTTGCACTGAAAAACTTAGAATATAAGAAACGCACAGTGTAGTACATAGTATATGAGTGAGTTGCACTGAAAAACTTAGAATATAAGAAACGCACAGTGTAGTACATAGTATATGAGTGAGTTGCACTGAAAAACTTAGAATTTACTGAAAAACCCGCATTACACGAATTGCACAGTGTAGTACATAGTATATGAGTGAGTTGCACTGAAAAACTTAGAATATAAGAAACGCACAGTGTAGTACATAGTATATGAGTGAGTTGCACTGAAAAACTTAGAATATAAGAAACGCACAGTGTAGTACATTGTATATGAGTGAGTTGCACTGAAAAACTTAGAATATAAGAAACGCACAGTGTATAGTATATGAGTGAGTTGCACTGAAAAACTTAGAATATAAGAAACGCACAGTGTAGTACATAGTATATGAGTGAGTTGCACTGAAAAACTTAGAATATAAGAAACGCACAGTGTAGTACATAGTATATGAGTGAGTTGCACTGAAAAACTTAGAATATAAGAAACGCACAGTGTAGTACATAGTATATGAGTGAGTTGCACTGAAAAACTTAGAATATAAGAAACGCACAGTGTAGTACATAGTATATGAGTGAGTTGCACTGAAAAACTTAGAATATAAGAAACGCACAGTGTAGTACATAGTATATGAGTGAGTTGCACTGAAAAACTTAGAATATAAGAAACGCACAGTGTAGTACGTAGTATATGAGTGAGTTGCACTGAAAAACTTAGAATTTAGAGAAACGCACAGTGTAGTACATAGTATATGAGTGAGTTGCACTGAAAAACTTAGAATTTAGAGAAACGCACAGTGTAGTACATAGTATATGAGTGAGTTGCACTGAAAAACTTAGAATATAAGAAACGCACAGTGTAGTACATAGTATATGAGTGAGTTGCACTGAAAAACTTAGAATATAAGAAACGCACAGTGTAGTACATAGTATATGAGTGAGTTGCACTGAAAAACTTAGAATTTACTGAAAAACCCGCATTACACGAAATGCACAGTGTAGTACATAGTATATGAGTGAGTTGCACTGAAAAACTTAGAATATAAGAAACGCACAGTGTAGTACATAGTATATGAGTGAGTTGCACTGAAAAACTTAGAATATAAGAAACGCACAGTGTAGTACATAGTATATGAGTGAGTTGAACTGAAAAACTTAGAATATAAGAAACGCACAGTGTAGTACTTAGTATATGAGTGAGTTGCACTGAAAAACTTAGAATATAAGAAACGCACAGTGTAGTACATAGTATATGAGTGAGTTGCACTGAAAAACTTAGAATATAAGAAACGCACAGTGTAGTACATAGTATATGAGTGAGTTGCACTGAAAAACTTAGAATATAAGAAACGCACAGTGTAGTACATAGTATATGAGTGAGTTGCACTGAAAAACTTAGAATATAAGAAACGCACAGTGTAGTACATAGTATATGAGTGAGTTGCACTGAAAAACTTAGAATTTAAGAAACGCACAGTGTAGTACATAGTATATGAGTGAGTTGCACTGAAAAACTTAGAATATAAGAAACGCACAGTGTAGTACAAAGTATATGAGTGAGTTGCACTGAAAAACTTAGAATATAAGAAACGCACAGTGTAGTACATAGTATATGAGTGAGTTGCACTGAAAAACTTAGAATTTACTGAAAAACCCGCATTACACGAAATGCACAGTGTAGTACATATTATATGAGTGAGTTGCACTGAAAAACTTAGAATATAAGAAAAGCACAGTGTAGTGCATAGTATATGAGTGAGTTGCACTGAAAAACTTAGAATATAAGAAACGCACAGTGTAGTACATAGTATATGAGTGAGTTGCACTGAAAAACTTAGAATATAAGAAACGGACAGTGTAGTACATAGTATACGAGTGAGTTGCACTGAAAAACTTAGAATATAAGAAACGCACAGTGTAGTACATAGTATATGAGTGAGTTGCACTGAAAAACTTAGAATATAAGAAACGCACAGTGTAGTACATAGTATATGAGTGAGTTGCACTGAAAAACTTAGAATATAAGAAACGCACAGTGTAGTACATAGTATATGAGTGAGTTGCACTGAAAAACTTAGAATATAAGAAACGCACAGTGTAGTACATAGTATATGAGTGAGTTGCACTGAAAAACTTAGAATATAAGAAACGCACAGTGTAGTACATAGTATATGAGTGAGTTGCACTGAAAAACTTAGAATATAAGAAACGCACAGTGTAGTACATAGTATATGAGTGAGTTGCACTGAAAAACTTAGAATTTAGAGAAACGCACAGTGTAGTACATAGTATATGAGTGAGTTGCACTGAAAAACTTAGAATTTAGAGAAACGCACAGTGTAGTACATAGTATATGAGTGAGTTGCACTGAAAAACTTAGAATATAAGAAACGCACAGTGTAGTACATAGTATATGAGTGAGTTGCACTGAAAAACTTAGAATATAAGAAACGCACAGTGTAGTACATTGTATATGAGTGAGTTGCACTGAAAAACTTAGAATTTAAGAAACGCACAGTGTAGTACATAGTATATGAGTGAGTTGCACTGAAAAACTTAGAATATAAGAAACGCACAGTGTAGTACATAGTATATGAGTGAGTTGCACTGAAAAACTTAGAATATAAGAAACGCACACTGTAGTACATAGTATATGAGTGAGTTGCACTGAAAAACTTAGAATATAAGAAACGCACAGTGTATAGTATATGAGTGAGTTGCACTGAAAAAACTTAGAATATAAGAAACGCACAGTGTAGTACATAGTATATGAGTGAGTTGCACTGAAAAAATTAGAATATAAGAAACGCACAGTGTAGTACATAGTATATGAGTGAGTTGCACTGAAAAACTTAGAATATAAGAAACGCACAGTGTAGTACATAGTATATGAGTGAGTTGCACTGAAAAACTTAGAATATAAGAAACGCACAGTGTAGTACATAGTATATGAGTGAGTTGCACTGAAAAACTTAGAATATAAGAAACGCACAGTGTAGTACATAGTATATGAGTGAGTTGCACTGAAAAACTTAGAATATAAGAAACGCACAGTGTAGTACATAGTATATGAGTGAGTTGCACTGAAAAACTTAGAATTTAGAGAAACGCACAGTGTAGTACATAGTATATGAGTGAGTTGCACTGAAAAACTTAGAATTTAGAGAAACGCACAGTGTAGTACATAGTATATGAGTGAGTTGCACTGAAAAACTTAGAATATAAGAAACGCACAGTGTAGTACATAGTATATGAGTGAGTGCACAGAAAAACTTAGAATATAAGAAACGCACAGTGTAGTACATTGTATATGAGTGAGTTGCACTGAAAAACTTAGAATTTAAGAAACGCACAGTGTAGTACATAGTATATGAGTGAGTTGCACTGAAAAACTTAGAATATAAGAAACGCACAGTGTAGTACATAGTATATGAGTGAGTTGCACTGAAAAACTTAGAATATAAGAAACGCACAGTGTAGTACATAGTATATGAGTGAGTTGCACTGAAAAACTTAGAATATAAGAAACGCACAGTGTATAGTATATGAGTGAGTTGCACTGAAAAACTTAGAATATAAGAAACGCACAGTGTAGTACATAGTATATGAGTGAGTTCCACTGAAAAACTTAGAATATAAGAAACGCACAGTGTAGTACATAATATATGAGTGAGTTGCACTGAAAAACTTAGAATTTACTGAAAAACCCACATTACACGAAATGCACAGTGTAGTACATAGTATATGAGTGAGATGCACTGAAAAACTTAGAATATAAGAAACGCACAGTGTAGTACATAGTATATGAGTGAGTTGCACTGAAAAACTTAGAATATAAGAAACGCACAGTGTAATACATAGTATATGAGTGAGTTGCACTGAAAAACTTAGAATATAAGAAACGCACAGTGTAGTACATAGTATATGAGTGAGTTGCACTGAAAAACTTAGAATTTACTGAAAAACCCGCATTACACGAATTGCACAGTGTAGTACATAGTATATGAGTGAGTTGCACTGAAAAACTTAGAATATAAGAAACGCACAGTGTAGTACATAGTATATGAGTGAGTTGCACTGAAAAACTTAGAATATAAGAAACGCACAGTGTAGTACATAGTATATGAGTGAGTTGAACTGAAAAACTTAGAATATAAGAAACGCACAGTGTAGTACATAGTATATGAGTGAGTTGCACTGAAAAACTTAGAATATAAGAAACGCACAGTGTAGTACATAGTATATGAGTGAGTTGCACTGAAAAACTTAGAATATAAGAAACGCACAGTGTAGTACATAGTATATGAGTGAGTTGCACTGAAAAACTTAGAATATAAGAAACGCACAGTGTAGTACATAGTATATGAGTGAGTTGCACTGAAAAACTTAGAATATAAGAAACGCTCAGTGTAGTACATAGTATATGAGTGAGTTGCACTGAAAAACTTAGAATATAAGAAACGCACAGTGTAGTACATAGTATATGAGTGAGTTGCACTGAAAAACTTAGAATATAAGAAACGCACAGTGTAGTACATAGTATATGAGTGAGTTGCACTGAAAAACTTAGAATATAAGAAACGCACAGTATAGTACATAGTATATGAGTGAGTTGCACTGAAAAACTTAGAATATAAGAAACGCACAGTGTAGTACATAGTATATGAGTGAGTTGCACTGAAAAACTTAGAATATAAGAAACGCACAGTGTAGTACATAGTATAAGAGTGAGTTGCACTGAAAAACTTAGAATATAAGAAACACACAGTGTAGTACATAGTATATGAGTGAGTTGCACTGAAAAACTTAGAATTTACTGAAAAACCCGCATTACACGAATTGCACAGTGTAGTACATAGTATATGAGTGAGTTGCACTGAAAAACTTAGAATATAAGAAACGCACAGTGTAGTACATAGTATATGAGTGAGTTGCACTGAAAAACTTAGAATATAAGAAACGCACAGTGTAGTACATTGTATATGAGTGAGTTGCACTGAAAAACTTAGAATTTAAGAAACGCACAGTGTAGTACATAGTATATGAGTGAGTTGCACTGAAAAACTTAGAATATAAGAAACGCACAGTGTAGTACATAGTATATGAGTGAGTTGCACTGAAAAACTTAGAATATAAGAAACGCACAGTGTATAGTATATGAGTGAGTTGCACTGAAAAACTTAGAATATAAGAAACGCACAGTGTAGTACATAGTATATGAGTGAGTTCCACTGAAAAACTTAGAATATAAGAAACGCACAGTGTAGTACATAATATATGAGTGAGTTGCACTGAAAAACTTAGAATTTACTGAAAAACCCGCATTACACGAAATGCACAGTGTAGTACATAGTATATGAGTGAGATGCACTGAAAAACTTAGAATTTAAGAAACGCACAGTGTAGTACATAGTATATGAGTGAGTTGCACTGAAAAACTTAGAATATAAGAAACGCACAGTGTAGTACATAGTATATGAGTGAGTTGCACTGAAAAACTTAGAATATAAGAAACGCACAGTGTAGTACATAGTATAAGAGTGAGTTGCACTGAAAAACTTAGAATATAAGAAACGCACAGTGTAGTACATAGTATATGAGTGAGTTGCACTGAAAAACTTAGAATTTACTGAAAAACCCGCATTACACGAATTGCACAGTGTAGTACATAGTATATGAGTGAGTTGCACTGAAAAACTTAGAATATAAGAAACGCACAGTGTAGTACATAGTATATGAGTGAGTTGCACTGAAAAACTTAGAATATAAGAAACGCACAGTGTAGTACATTGTATATGAGTGAGTTGCACTGAAAAACTTAGAATATAAGAAACGCACAGTGTATAGTATATGAGTGAGTTGCACTGAAAAACTTAGAATATAAGAAACGCACAGTGTAGTACATAGTATATGAGTGAGTTGCACTGAAAAACTTAGAATATAAGAAACGCACAGTGTAGTACATAGTATATGAGTGAGTTGCACTGAAAAACTTAGAATATAAGAAACGCACAGTGTAGTACATAGTATATGAGTGAGTTGCACTGAAAAACTTAGAATATAAGAAACGCACAGTGTAGTACATAGTATATGAGTGAGTTGCACTGAAAAACTTAGAATATAAGAAACGCACAGTGTAGTACGTAGTATATGAGTGAGTTGCACTGAAAAACTTAGAATATAAGAAACGCACAGTGTAGTACGTAGTATATGAGTGAGTTGCACTGAAAAACTTAGAATTTAGAGAAACGCACAGTGTAGTACATAGTATATGAGTGAGTTGCACTGAAAAACTTAGAATTTAGAGAAACGCACAGTGTAGTACATAGTATATGAGTGAGTTGCACTGAAAAACTTAGAATATAAGAAACGCACAGTGTAGTACATAGTATATGAGTGAGTTGCACTGAAAAACTTAGAATATAAGAAACGCACAGTGTAGTACATAGTATATGAGTGAGTTGCACTGAAAAACTTAGAATATAAGAAACGCACAGTGTAGTACATAGTATATGAGTGAGTTGCACTGAAAAACTTAGAATTTAGAGAAACGCACAGTGTAGTACATAGTATATGAGTGAGTTGCACTGAAAAACTTAGAATTTAGAGAAACGCACAGTGTAGTACATAGTATATGAGTGAGTTGCACTGAAAAACTTAGAATATAAGAAACGCACAGTGTAGTACATAGTATATGAGTGAGTTGCACTGAAAAACTTAGAATATAAGAAACGCACAGTGTAGTACATTGTATATGAGTGAGTTGCACTGAAAAACTTAGAATTTAAGAAACGCACAGTGTAGTACATACTATATGAGTGAGTTGCACTGAAAAACTTAGAATATAAGAAACGCACAGTGTAGTACATAGTATATGAGTGAGTTGCACTGAAAAACTTAGAATATAAGAAACGCACAGTGTAGTACATAGTATATGAGTGAGTTGCACTGAAAAACTTAGAATATAAGAAACGCACAGTGTATAGTATATGAGTGAGTTGCACTGAAAAAACTTAGAATATAAGAAACGCACAGTGTAGTACATAGTATATGAGTGAGTTGCACTGAAAAACTTAGAATATAAGAAACGCACAGTGTAGTACATAGTATATGAGTGAGTTGCACTGAAAAACTTAGAATATAAGAAACGCACAGTGTAGTACATAGTATATGAGTGAGTTGCACTGAAAAACTTAGAATATAAGAAACGCACAGTGTAGTACATAGTATATGAGTGAGTTGCACTGAAAAACTTAGAATATAAGAAACGCACAGTGTAGTACATAGTATATGAGTGAGTTGCACTGAAAAACTTAGAATATAAGAAACGCACAGTGTAGTACATAGTATATGAGTGAGTTGCACTGAAAAACTTAGAATTTAGAGAAACGCACAGTGTAGTACATAGTATATGAGTGAGTTGCACTGAAAAACTTAGAATTTAGAGAAACGCACAGTGTAGTACATAGTATATGAGTGAGTTGCACTGAAAAACTTAGAATATAAGAAACGCACAGTGTAGTACATAGTATATGAGTGAGTTGCACAGAAAAACTTAGAATATAAGAAACGCACAGTGTAGTACATTGTATATGAGTGAGTTGCACTGAAAAACTTAGAATTTAAGAAACGCACAGTGTAGTACATAGTATATGAGTGAGTTGCACTGAAAAACTTAGAATATAAGAAACGCACAGTGTAGTACATAGTATATGAGTGAGTTGCACTGAAAAACTTAGAATATAAGAAACGCACAGTGTAGTACATAGTATATGAGTGAGTTGCACTGAAAAACTTAGAATATAAGAAACGCACAGTGTATAGTATATGAGTGAGTTGCACTGAAAAACTTAGAATATAAGAAACGCACAGTGTAGTACATAGTATATGAGTGAGTTCCACTGAAAAACTTAGAATATAAGAAACGCACAGTGTAGTACATAATATATGAGTGAGTTGCACTGAAAAACTTAGAATTTACTGAAAAACCCACATTACACGAAATGCACAGTGTAGTACATAGTATATGAGTGAGATGCACTGAAAAACTTAGAATATAAGAAACGCACAGTGTAGTACATAGTATATGAGTGAGTTGCACTGAAAAACTTAGAATATAAGAAACGCACAGTGTAATACATAGTATATGAGTGAGTTGCACTGAAAAACTTAGAATATAAGAAACGCACAGTGTAGTACATAGTATATGAGTGAGTTGCACTGAAAAACTTAGAATTTACTGAAAAACCCGCATTACACGAATTGCACAGTGTAGTACATAGTATATGAGTGAGTTGCACTGAAAAACTTAGAATATAAGAAACGCACAGTGTAGTACATAGTATATGAGTGAGTTGCACTGAAAAACTTAGAATATAAGAAACGCACAGTGTAGTACATAGTATATGAGTGAGTTGCACTGAAAAACTTAGAATATAAGAAACGCACAGTGTAGTACATAGTATATGAGTGAGTTGCACTGAAAAACTTAGAATATAAGAAACGCACAGTGTAGTACGTAGTATATGAGTGAGTTGCACTGAAAAACTTAGAATATAAGAAACGCACAGTGTAGTACGTAGTATATGAGTGAGTTGCACTGAAAAACTTAGAATTTAGAGAAACGCACAGTGTAGTACATAGTATATGAGTGAGTTGCACTGAAAAACTTAGAATTTAGAGAAACGCACAGTGTAGTACATAGTATATGAGTGAGTTGCACTGAAAAACTTAGAATATAAGAAACGCACAGTGTAGTACATAGTATATGAGTGAGTTGCACTGAAAAACTTAGAATATAAGAAACGCACAGTGTAGTACATAGTATATGAGTGAGTTGCACTGAAAAACTTAGAATATAAGAAACGCACAGTGTAGTACATAGTATATGAGTGAGTTGCACTGAAAAACTTAGAATTTAGAGAAACGCACAGTGTAGTACATAGTATATGAGTGAGTTGCACTGAAAAACTTAGAATTTAGAGAAACGCACAGTGTAGTACATAGTATATGAGTGAGTTGCACTGAAAAACTTAGAATATAAGAAACGCACAGTGTAGTACATAGTATATGAGTGAGTTGCACTGAAAAACTTAGAATATAAGAAACGCACAGTGTAGTACATTGTATATGAGTGAGTTGCACTGAAAAACTTAGAATTTAAGAAACGCACAGTGTAGTACATACTATATGAGTGAGTTGCACTGAAAAACTTAGAATATAAGAAACGCACAGTGTAGTACATAGTATATGAGTGAGTTGCACTGAAAAACTTAGAATATAAGAAACGCACAGTGTAGTACATAGTATATGAGTGAGTTGCACTGAAAAACTTAGAATATAAGAAACGCACAGTGTAGTACATAGTATATGAGTGAGTTGCACTGAAAAACTTAGAATATAAGAAACGCACAGTGTAGTACATAGTATATGAGTGAGTTGCACTGAAAAACTTAGAATTTAGAGAAACGCACAGTGTAGTACATAGTATATGAGTGAGTTGCACTGAAAAACTTAGAATATAAGAAACGCACAGTGTAGTACATAGTATATGAGTGAGTTGCACTGAAAAACTTAGAATATAAGAAACGCACAGTGTATAGTATATGAGTGAGTTGCACTGAAAAAACTTAGAATATAAGAAACGCACAGTGTAGTACATAGTATATGAGTGAGTTGCACTGAAAAACTTAGAATATAAGAAACGCACAGTGTAGTACATAGTATATGAGTGAGTTGCACTGAAAAACTTAGAATATAAGAAACGCACAGTGTAGTACATAGTATATGAGTGAGTTGCACTGAAAAACTTAGAATATAAGAAACGCACAGTGTAGTACATAGTATATGAGTGAGTTGCACTGAAAAACTTAGAATATAAGAAACGCACAGTGTAGTACATAGTATATGAGTGAGTTGCACTGAAAAACTTAGAATATAAGAAACGCACAGTGTAGTACATAGTATATGAGTGAGTTGCACTGAAAAACTTAGAATTTAGAGAAACGCACAGTGTAGTACATAGTATATGAGTGAGTTGCACTGAAAAACTTAGAATTTAGAGAAACGCACAGTGTAGTACATAGTATATGAGTGAGTTGCACTGAAAAACTTAGAATATAAGAAACGCACAGTGTAGTACATAGTATATGAGTGAGTTGCACAGAAAAACTTAGAATATAAGAAACGCACAGTGTAGTACATTGTATATGAGTGAGTTGCACTGAAAAACTTAGAATTTAAGAAACGCACAGTGTAGTACATAGTATATGAGTGAGTTGCACTGAAAAACTTAGAATATAAGAAACGCACAGTGTAGTACATAGTATATGAGTGAGTTGCACTGAAAAACTTAGAATATAAGAAACGCACAGTGTAGTACATAGTATATGAGTGAGTTGCACTGAAAAACTTAGAATATAAGAAACGCACAGTGTATAGTATATGAGTGAGTTGCACTGAAAAACTTAGAATATAAGAAACGCACAGTGTAGTACATAGTATATGAGTGAGTTCCACTGAAAAACTTAGAATATAAGAAACGCACAGTGTAGTACATAATATATGAGTGAGTTGCACTGAAAAACTTAGAATTTACTGAAAAACCCACATTACACGAAATGCACAGTGTAGTACATAGTATATGAGTGAGATGCACTGAAAAACTTAGAATATAAGAAACGCACAGTGTAGTACATAGTATATGAGTGAGTTGCACTGAAAAACTTAGAATATAAGAAACGCACAGTGTAATACATAGTATATGAGTGAGTTGCACTGAAAAACTTAGAATATAAGAAACGCACAGTGTAGTACATAGTATATGAGTGAGTTGCACTGAAAAACTTAGAATTTACTGAAAAACCCGCATTACACGAATTGCACAGTGTAGTACATAGTATATGAGTGAGTTGCACTGAAAAACTTAGAATATAAGAAACGCACAGTGTAGTACATAGTATATGAGTGAGTTGCACTGAAAAACTTAGAATATAAGAAACGCACAGTGTAGTACATAGTATATGAGTGAGTTGAACTGAAAAACTTAGAATATAAGAAACGCACAGTGTAGTACATAGTATATGAGTGAGTTGCACTGAAAAACTTAGAATATAAGAAACGCACAGTGTAGTACATAGTATATGAGTGAGTTGCACTGAAAAACTTAGAATATAAGAAACGCACAGTGTAGTACATAGTATATGAGTGAGTTGCACTGAAAAACTTAGAATATAAGAAACGCACAGTGTAGTACATAGTATATGAGTGAGTTGCACTGAAAAACTTAGAATATAAGAAACGCTCAGTGTAGTACATAGTATATGAGTGAGTTGCACTGAAAAACTTAGAATATAAGAAACGCACAGTGTAGTACATAGTATATGAGTGAGTTGCACTGAAAAACTTAGAATATAAGAAACGCACAGTGTAGTACATAGTATATGAGTGAGTTGCACTGAAAAACTAAGAATATAAGAAACGCACAGTGTAGTACATAGTATATGAGTGAGTTGCACTGAAAAACTTAGAATTTAGAGAAACGCACAGTGTAGTACATAGTATATGAGTGAGTTGCACTGAAAAACTTAGAATATAAGAAACGCACAGTGTAGTACATAGTATATGAGTGAGTTGCACTGAAAAACTTAGAATATAAGAAACGCACAGTGTAGTACATTGTATATGAGTGAGTTGCACTGAAAAACTTAGAATTTAAGAAACGCACAGTGTAGTACATAGTATATGAGTGAGTTGCACTGAAAAACTTAGAATATAAGAAACGCACAGTGTAGTACATAGTATATGAGTGAGTTGCACTGAAAAACTTAGAATATAAGAAACGCACAGTGTAGTACATTGTATATGAGTGAGTTGCACTGAAAAACTTAGAATTTAAGAAACGCACAGTGTAGTACATAGTATATGAGTGAGTTGCACTGAAAAACTTAGAATATAAGAAACGCACAGTGTAGTACATAGTATATGAGTGAGTTGCACTGAAAAACTTAGAATATAAGAAACGCACAGTGTAGTACATAGTATATGAGTGAGTTGCACTGAAAAACTTAGAATATAAGAAACGCACAGTGTATAGTATATGAGTGAGTTGCACTGAAAAAACTTAGAATATAAGAAACGCACAGTGTAGTACATAGTATATGAGTGAGTTGCACTGAAAAACTTAGAATATAAGAAACGCACAGTGTAGTACATAGTATATGAGTGAGTTGCACTGAAAAACTTAGAATATAAGAAACGCACAGTGTAGTACATAGTATATGAGTGAGTTGCACTGAAAAACTTAGAATATAAGAAACGCACAGTGTAGTACATAGTATATGAGTGAGTTGCACTGAAAAACTTAGAATATAAGAAACGCACAGTGTAGTACATAGTATATGAGTGAGTTGCACTGAAAAACTTAGAATATAAGAAACGCACAGTGTAGTACATAGTATATGAGTGAGTTGCACTGAAAAACTTAGAATTTAGAGAAACGCACAGTGTAGTACATAGTATATGAGTGAGTTGCACTGAAAAACTTAGAATTTAGAGAAACGCACAGTGTAGTACATAGTATATGAGTGAGTTGCACTGAAAAACTTAGAATATAAGAAACGCACAGTGTAGTACATAGTATATGAGTGAGTTGCACAGAAAAACTTAGAATATAAGAAACGCACAGTGTAGTACATTGTATATGAGTGAGTTGCACTGAAAAACTTAGAATTTAAGAAACGCACAGTGTAGTACATAGTATATGAGTGAGTTGCACTGAAAAACTTAGAATATAAGAAACGCACAGTGTAGTACATAGTATATGAGTGAGTTGCACTGAAAAACTTAGAATATAAGAAACGCACAGTGTAGTACATAGTATATGAGTGAGTTGCACTGAAAAACTTAGAATATAAGAAACGCACAGTGTATAGTATATGAGTGAGTTGCACTGAAAAACTTAGAATATAAGAAACGCACAGTGTAGTACATAGTATATGAGTGAGTTCCACTGAAAAACTTAGAATATAAGAAACGCACAGTGTAGTACATAATATATGAGTGAGTTGCACTGAAAAACTTAGAATTTACTGAAAAACCCACATTACACGAAATGCACAGTGTAGTACATAGTATATGAGTGAGATGCACTGAAAAACTTAGAATATAAGAAACGCACAGTGTAGTACATAGTATATGAGTGAGTTGCACTGAAAAACTTAGAATATAAGAAACGCACAGTGTAATACATAGTATATGAGTGAGTTGCACTGAAAAACTTAGAATATAAGAAACGCACAGTGTAGTACATAGTATATGAGTGAGTTGCACTGAAAAACTTAGAATTTACTGAAAAACCCGCATTACACGAATTGCACAGTGTAGTACATAGTATATGAGTGAGTTGCACTGAAAAACTTAGAATATAAGAAACGCACAGTGTAGTACATAGTATATGAGTGAGTTGCACTGAAAAACTTAGAATATAAGAAACGCACAGTGTAGTACATAGTATATGAGTGAGTTGAACTGAAAAACTTAGAATATAAGAAACGCACAGTGTAGTACATAGTATATGAGTGAGTTGCACTGAAAAACTTAGAATATAAGAAACGCACAGTGTAGTACATAGTATATGAGTGAGTTGCACTGAAAAACTTAGAATATAAGAAACGCACAGTGTAGTACATAGTATATGAGTGAGTTGCACTGAAAAACTTAGAATATAAGAAACGCACAGTGTAGTACATAGTATATGAGTGAGTTGCACTGAAAAACTTAGAATATAAGAAACGCTCAGTGTAGTACATAGTATATGAGTGAGTTGCACTGAAAAACTTAGAATATAAGAAACGCACAGTGTAGTACATAGTATATGAGTGAGTTGCACTGAAAAACTTAGAATATAAGAAACGCACAGTGTAGTACATAGTATATGAGTGAGTTGCACTGAAAAACTTAGAATATAAGAAACGCACAGTATAGTACATAGTATATGAGTGAGTTGCACTGAAAAACTTAGAATATAAGAAACGCACAGTGTAGTACATAGTATATGAGTGAGTTGCACTGAAAAACTTAGAATATAAGAAACGCACAGTGTAGTACATAGTATAAGAGTGAGTTGCACTGAAAAACTTAGAATATAAGAAACGCACAGTGTAGTACATAGTATATGAGTGAGTTGCACTGAAAAACTTAGAATTTACTGAAAAACCCGCATTACACGAATTGCACAGTGTAGTACATAGTATATGAGTGAGTTCCAAAGAAAAACTTAGAATATAAGAAACGCACAGTGTAGTACATAGTATATGAGTGAGTTGCACTGAAAAACTTAGAATATAAGAAACGCACAGTGTAGTACATTGTATATGAGTGAGTTGCACTGAAAAACTTAGAATTTAAGAAACGCACAGTGTAGTACATAGTATATGAGTGAGTTGCACTGAAAAACTTAGAATATAAGAAACGCACAGTGTAGTACATAGTATATGAGTGAGTTGCACTGAAAAACTTAGAATATAAGAAACGCACAGTGTATAGTATATGAGTGAGTTGCACTGAAAAACTTAGAATATAAGAAACGCACAGTGTAGTACATAGTATATGAGTGAGTTCCACTGAAAAACTTAGAATATAAGAAACGCACAGTGTAGTACATAATATATGAGTGAGTTGCACTGAAAAACTTAGAATTTACTGAAAAACCCGCATTACACGAAATGCACAGTGTAGTACATAGTATATGAGTGAGATGCACTGAAAAACTTAGAATTTAAGAAACGCACAGTGTAGTACATAGTATATGAGTGAGTTGCACTGAAAAACTTAGAATATAAGAAACGCACAGTGTAGTACATAGTATATGAGTGAGTTGCACTGAAAAACTTAGAATATAAGAAACGCACAGTGTAGTACATAGTATAAGAGTGAGTTGCACTGAAAAACTTAGAATATAAGAAACGCACAGTGTAGTACATAGTATATGAGTGAGTTGCACTGAAAAACTTAGAATATAAGAATCGCACAGTGTAGTACATAGTATATGAGTGAGTTGCACTGAAAAACTTAGAATATAAGAAACGCACAGTGTAGTACATAGTATATGAGTGAGTTGCACTGAAAAACTTAGAATATAAGAAACGCACAGTGTAGTACATAGTATATGAGTGAGTTGCACTGAAAAACTTAGAATATAAGAAACGCACAGTGTAGTACATAGTATATGAGTGAGTTGCACTGAAAAACTTAGAATATAAGAAACGCACAGTGTAGTACATAGTATATGAGTGAGTTGCACTGAAAAACTTAGAATATAAGAAACGCACAGTGTAGTACGTAGTATATGAGTGAGTTGCACTGAAAAACTTAGAATTTAGAGAAACGCACAGTGTAGTACATAGTATATGAGTGAGTTGCACTGAAAAACTTAGAATTTAGAGAAACGCACAGTGTAGTACATAGTATATGAGTGAGTTGCACTGAAAAACTTAGAATATAAGAAACGCACAGTGTAGTACATAGTATATGAGTGAGTTGCACTGAAAAACTTAGAAAATAAGAAACGCACAGTGTAGTACATAGTATATGAGTGAGTTGCACTGAAAAACTTAGAATTTACTGAAAAACCCGCATTACACGAAATGCACAGTGTAGTACATAGTATATGAGTGAGTTGCACTGAAAAACTTAGAATATAAGAAACGCACAGTGTAGTACATAGTATATGAGTGAGTTGCACTGAAAAACTTAGAATATAAGAAACGCACAGTGTAGTACATAGTATATGAGTGAGTTGAACTGAAAAACTTAGAATATAAGAAACGCACAGTGTAGTACTTAGTATATGAGTGAGTTGCACTGAAAAACTTAGAATATAAGAAACGCACAGTGTAGTACATAGTATATGAGTGAGTTGCACTGAAAAACTTAGAATATAAGAAACGCACAGTGTAGTACATAGTATATGAGTGAGTTGCACTGAAAAACTTAGAATATAAGAAACGCACAGTGTAGTACATAGTATATGAGTGAGTTGCACTGAAAAACTTAGAATATAAGAAACGCACAGTGTAGTACATAGTATATGAGTGAGTTGCACTGAAAAACTTAGAATTTAAGAAACGCACAGTGTAGTACATAGTATATGAGTGAGTTGCACTGAAAAACTTAGAATATAAGAAACGCACAGTGTAGTACAAAGTATATGAGTGAGTTGCACTGAAAAACTTAGAATATAAGAAACGCACAGTGTAGTACATAGTATATGAGTGAGTTGCACTGAAAAACTTAGAATTTACTGAAAAACCCGCATTACACGAAATGCACAGTGTAGTACATATTATATGAGTGAGTTGCACTGAAAAACTTAGAATATAAGAAAAGCACAGTGTAGTGCATAGTATATGAGTGAGTTGCACTGAAAAACTTAGAATATAAGAAACGCACAGTGTAGTACATAGTATATGAGTGAGTTGCACTGAAAAACTTAGAATATAAGAAACGGACAGTGTAGTACATAGTATACGAGTGAGTTGCACTGAAAAACTTAGAATATAAGAAACGCACAGTGTAGTACATAGTATATGAGTGAGTTGCACTGAAAAACTTAGAATATAAGAAACGCACAGTGTAGTACATAGTATATGAGTGAGTTGCACTGAAAAACTTAGAATATAAGAAACGCACAGTGTAGTACATAGTATATGAGTGAGTTGCACTGAAAAACTTAGAATATAAGAAACGCACAGTGTAGTACATAGTATATGAGTGAGTTGCACTGAAAAACTTAGAATATAAGAAACGCACAGTGTAGTACATAGTATATGAGTGAGTTGCACTGAAAAACTTAGAATATAAGAAACGCACAGTGTAGTACATAGTATATGAGTGAGTTGCACTGAAAAACTTAGAATATAAGAAACGCACAGTGTAGTACATAGTATATGAGTGAGTTGCACTGAAAAACTTAGAATATAAGAAACGCACAGTGTAGTACATTGTATATGAGTGAGTTGCACTGAAAAACTTAGAATATAAGAAACGCACAGTGTAGTACATAGTATATGAGTGAGTTGCACTGAAAAACTTAGAATATAAGAAACGCACAGTGTAGTACATAGTATATGAGTGAGTTGCACTGAAAAACTTAGAATATAAGAAACGCACAGTGTAGTACATAGTATATGAGTGAGTTGCACTGAAAAACTTAGAATATAAGAAACGCACAGTGTAGTACATAGTATATGAGTGAGTTGCACTGAAAAACTTAGAATATAAGAAACGCACAGTGTAGTACATAGTATATGAGTGAGTTGCACTGAAAAACTTAGAATATAAGAAACGCACAGTGTAGTACATAGTATATGAGTGAGTTGCACTGAAAAACTTAGAATATAAGAAACGCACAGTGTAGTACGTAGTATATGAGTGAGTTGCACTGAAAAACTTAGAATTTAGAGAAACGCACAGTGTAGTACATAGTATATGAGTGAGTTGCACTGAAAAACTTAGAATTTAGAGAAACGCACAGTGTAGTACATAGTATATGAGTGAGTTGCACTGAAAAACTTAGAATATAAGAAACGCACAGTGTAGTACATAGTATATGAGTGAGTTGCACTGAAAAACTTAGAATATAAGAAACGCACAGTGTAGTACATAGTATATGAGTGAGTTGCACTGAAAAACTTAGAATATAAGAAACGCACAGTGTAGTACATAGTATATGAGTGAGTTGCACTGAAAAACTTAGAATTTAGAGAAACGCACAGTGTAGTACATAGTATATGAGTGAGTTGCACTGAAAAACTTAGAATTTAGAGAAACGCACAGTGTAGTACATAGTATATGAGTGAGTTGCACTGAAAAACTTAGAATATAAGAAACGCACAGTGTAGTACATAGTATATGAGTGAGTTGCACTGAAAAACTTAGAATATAAGAAACGCACAGTGTAGTACATTGTATATGAGTGAGTTGCACTGAAAAACTTAGAATTTAAGAAACGCACAGTGTAGTACATAGTATATGAGTGAGTTGCACTGAAAAACTTAGAATATAAGAAACGCACAGTGTAGTACATAGTATATGAGTGAGTTGCACTGAAAAACTTAGAATATAAGAAACGCACAGTGTAGTACATAGTATATGAGTGAGTTGCACTGAAAAACTTAGAATATAAGAAACGCACAGTGTATAGTATATGAGTGAGTTGCACTGAAAAAACTTAGAATATAAGAAACGCACAGTGTAGTACATAGTATATGAGTGAGTTGCACTGAAAAACTTAGAATATAAGAAACGCACAGTGTAGTACATAGTATATGAGTGAGTTGCACTGAAAAACTTAGAATATAAGAAACGCACAGTGTAGTACATAGTATATGAGTGAGTTGCACTGAAAAACTTAGAATATAAGAAACGCACAGTGTAGTACATAGTATATGAGTGAGTTGCACTGAAAAACTTAGAATATAAGAAACGCACAGTGTAGTACATAGTATATGAGTGAGTTGCACTGAAAAACTTAGAATATAAGAAACGCACAGTGTAGTACATAGTATATGAGTGAGTTGCACTGAAAAACTTAGAATTTAGAGAAACGCACAGTGTAGTACATAGTATATGAGTGAGTTGCACTGAAAAACTTAGAATTTAGAGAAACGCACAGTGTAGTACATAGTATATGAGTGAGTTGCACTGAAAAACTTAGAATATAAGAAACGCACAGTGTAGTACATAGTATATGAGTGAGTTGCACAGAAAAACTTAGAATATAAGAAACGCACAGTGTAGTACATTGTATATGAGTGAGTTGCACTGAAAAACTTAGAATTTAAGAAACGCACAGTGTAGTACATAGTATATGAGTGAGTTGCACTGAAAAACTTAGAATATAAGAAACGCACAGTGTAGTACATAGTATATGAGTGAGTTGCACTGAAAAACTTAGAATATAAGAAACGCACAGTGTAGTACATAGTATATGAGTGAGTTGCACTGAAAAACTTAGAATATAAGAAACGCACAGTGTATAGTATATGAGTGAGTTGCACTGAAAAACTTAGAATATAAGAAACGCACAGTGTAGTACATAGTATATGAGTGAGTTCCACTGAAAAACTTAGAATATAAGAAACGCACAGTGTAGTACATAATATATGAGTGAGTTGCACTGAAAAACTTAGAATTTACTGAAAAACCCACATTACACGAAATGCACAGTGTAGTACATAGTATATGAGTGAGATGCACTGAAAAACTTAGAATATAAGAAACGCACAGTGTAGTACATAGTATATGAGTGAGTTGCACTGAAAAACTTAGAATATAAGAAACGCACAGTGTAATACATAGTATATGAGTGAGTTGCACTGAAAAACTTAGAATATAAGAAACGCACAGTGTAGTACATAGTATATGAGTGAGTTGCACTGAAAAACTTAGAATTTACTGAAAAACCCGCATTACACGAATTGCACAGTGTAGTACATAGTATATGAGTGAGTTGCACTGAAAAACTTAGAATATAAGAAACGCACAGTGTAGTACATAGTATATGAGTGAGTTGCACTGAAAAACTTAGAATATAAGAAACGCACAGTGTAGTACATAGTATATGAGTGAGTTGAACTGAAAAACTTAGAATATAAGAAACGCACAGTGTAGTACATAGTATATGAGTGAGTTGCACTGAAAAACTTAGAATATAAGAAACGCACAGTGTAGTACATAGTATATGAGTGAGTTGCACTGAAAAACTTAGAATATAAGAAACGCACAGTGTAGTACATAGTATATGAGTGAGTTGCACTGAAAAACTTAGAATATAAGAAACGCACAGTGTAGTACATAGTATATGAGTGAGTTGCACTGAAAAACTTAGAATATAAGAAACGCTCAGTGTAGTACATAGTATATGAGTGAGTTGCACTGAAAAACTTAGAATATAAGAAACGCACAGTGTAGTACATAGTATATGAGTGAGTTGCACTGAAAAACTTAGAATATAAGAAACGCACAGTGTAGTACATAGTATATGAGTGAGTTGCACTGAAAAACTTAGAATATAAGAAACGCACAGTGTAGTACATAGTATATGAGTGAGTTGCACTGAAAAACTTAGAATTTAGAGAAACGCACAGTGTAGTACATAGTATATGAGTGAGTTGCACTGAAAAACTTAGAATTTAGAGAAACGCACAGTGTAGTACATAGTATATGAGTGAGTTGCACTGAAAAACTTAGAATATAAGAAACGCACAGTGTAGTACATAGTATATGAGTGAGTTGCACTGAAAAACTTAGAATATAAGAAACGCACAGTGTAGTACATTGTATATGAGTGAGTTGCACTGAAAAACTTAGAATTTAAGAAACGCACAGTGTAGTACATAGTATATGAGTGAGTTGCACTGAAAAACTTAGAATATAAGAAACGCACAGTGTAGTACATAGTATATGAGTGAGTTGCACTGAAAAACTTAGAATATAAGAAACGCACAGTGTAGTACATAGTATATGAGTGAGTTGCACTGAAAAACTTAGAATATAAGAAACGCACAGTGTATAGTATATGAGTGAGTTGCACTGAAAAAACTTAGAATATAAGAAACGCACAGTGTAGTACATAGTATATGAGTGAGTTGCACTGAAAAACTTAGAATATAAGAAACGCACAGTGTAGTACATAGTATATGAGTGAGTTGCACTGAAAAACTTAGAATATAAGAAACGCACAGTGTAGTACATAGTATATGAGTGAGTTGCACTGAAAAACTTAGAATATAAGAAACGCACAGTGTAGTACATAGTATATGAGTGAGTTGCACTGAAAAACTTAGAATATAAGAAACGCACAGTGTATAGTATATGAGTGAGTTGCACTGAAAAACTTAGAATATAAGAAACGCACAGTGTAGTACATAGTATATGAGTGAGTTCCACTGAAAAACTTAGAATATAAGAAACGCACAGTGTAGTACATAATATATGAGTGAGTTGCACTGAAAAACTTAGAATTTACTGAAAAACCCACATTACACGAAATGCACAGTGTAGTACATAGTATATGAGTGAGATGCACTGAAAAACTTAGAATATAAGAAACGCACAGTGTAGTACATAGTATATGAGTGAGTTGCACTGAAAAACTTAGAATATAAGAAACGCACAGTGTAATACATAGTATATGAGTGAGTTGCACTGAAAAACTTAGAATATAAGAAACGCACAGTGTAGTACATAGTATATGAGTGAGTTGCACTGAAAAACTTAGAATTTACTGAAAAACCCGCATTACACGAATTGCACAGTGTAGTACATAGTATATGAGTGAGTTGCACTGAAAAACTTAGAATATAAGAAACGCACAGTGTAGTACATAGTATATGAGTGAGTTGCACTGAAAAACTTAGAATATAAGAAACGCACAGTGTAGTACATAGTATATGAGTGAGTTGAACTGAAAAACTTAGAATATAAGAAACGCACAGTGTAGTACATAGTATATGAGTGAGTTGCACTGAAAAACTTAGAATATAAGAAACGCACAGTGTAGTACATAGTATATGAGTGAGTTGCACTGAAAAACTTAGAATATAAGAAACGCACAGTGTAGTACATAGTATATGAGTGAGTTGCACTGAAAAACTTAGAATATAAGAAACGCACAGTGTAGTACATAGTATATGAGTGAGTTGCACTGAAAAAATTACAATATAAGAAACGCTCAGTGTAGTACATAGTATATGAGTGAGTTGCACTGAAAAACTTAGAATATAAGAAACGCACAGTGTAGTACATAGTATATGAGTGAGTTGCACTGAAAAACTTAGAATATAAGAAACGCACAGTGTAGTACATAGTATATGAGTGAGTTGCACTGAAAAACTTAGAATATAAGAAACGCACAGTATAGTACATAGTATATGAGTGAGTTGCACTGAAAAACTTAGAATATAAGAAACGCACAGTGTAGTACATAGTATATGAGTGAGTTGCACTGAAAAACTTAGAATATAAGAAACGCACAGTGTAGTACATAGTATAAGAGTGAGTTGCACTGAAAAACTTAGAATATAAGAAACGCACAGTGTAGTACATAGTATATGAGTGAGTTGCACTGAAAAACTTAGAATTTACTGAAAAACCCGCATTACACGAATTGCACAGTGTAGTACATAGTATATGAGTGAGTTCCAAAGAAAAACTTAGAATATAAGAAACGCACAGTGTAGTACATAGTATATGAGTGAGTTGCACTGAAAAACTTAGAATATAAGAAACGCACAGTGTAGTACATTGTATATGAGTGAGTTGCACTGAAAAACTTAGAATTTAAGAAACGCACAGTGTAGTACATAGTATATGAGTGAGTTGCACTGAAAAACTTAGAATATAAGAAACGCACAGTGTAGTACATAGTATATGAGTGAGTTGCACTGAAAAACTTAGAATATAAGAAACGCACAGTGTATAGTATATGAGTGAGTTGCACTGAAAAACTTAGAATATAAGAAACGCACAGTGTAGTACATAGTATATGAGTGAGTTGCACTGAAAAACTTAGAATATAAGAAACGCTCAGTGTAGTACATAGTATATGAGTGAGTTGCACTGAAAAACTTAGAATATAAGAAACGCACAGTGTAGTACATAGTATATGAGTGAGTTGCACTGAAAAACTTAGAATATAAGAAACGCACAGTGTAGTACATAGTATATGAGTGAGTTGCACTGAAAAACTTAGAATATAAGAAACGCACAGTGTAGTACATAGTATATGAGTGAGTTGCACTGAAAAACTTAGAATTTAGAGAAACGCACAGTGTAGTACATAGTATATGAGTGAGTTGCACTGAAAAACTTAGAATTTAGAGAAACGCACAGTGTAGTACATAGTATATGAGTGAGTTGCACTGAAAAACTTAGAATATAAGAAACGCACAGTGTAGTACATAGTATATGAGTGAGTTGCACTGAAAAACTTAGAATATAAGAAACGCACAGTGTAGTACATTGTATATGAGTGAGTTGCACTGAAAAACTTAGAATTTAAGAAACGCACAGTGTAGTACATAGTATATGAGTGAGTTGCACTGAAAAACTTAGAATATAAGAAACGCACAGTGTAGTACATAGTATATGAGTGATTTGCACTGAAAAACTTAGAATATAAGAAACGCACAGTGTAGTACATAGTATATGAGTGAGTTGCACTGAAAAACTTAGAATATAAGAAACGCACAGTGTATAGTATATGAGTGAGTTGCACTGAAAAAACTTAGAATATAAGAAACGCACAGTGTAGTACATAGTATATGAGTGAGTTGCACTGAAAAACTTAGAATATAAGAAACGCACAGTGTAGTACATAGTATATGAGTGAGTTGCACTGAAAAACTTAGAATATAAGAAACGCACAGTGTAGTACATAGTATATGAGTGAGTTGCACTGAAAAACTTAGAATATAAGAAACGCACAGTGTAGTACATAGTATATGAGTGAGTTGCACTGAAAAACTTAGAATATAAGAAACGCACAGTGTATAGTATATGAGTGAGTTGCACTGAAAAACTTAGAATATAAGAAACGCACAGTGTAGTACATAGTATATGAGTGAGTTCCACTGAAAAACTTAGAATATAAGAAACGCACAGTGTAGTACATAATATATGAGTGAGTTGCACTGAAAAACTTAGAATTTACTGAAAAACCCACATTACACGAAATGCACAGTGTAGTACATAGTATATGAGTGAGATGCACTGAAAAACTTAGAATATAAGAAACGCACAGTGTAGTACATAGTATATGAGTGAGTTGCACTGAAAAACTTAGAATATAAGAAACGCACAGTGTAATACATAGTATATGAGTGAGTTGCACTGAAAAACTTAGAATATAAGAAACGCACAGTGTAGTACATAGTATATGAGTGAGTTGCACTGAAAAACTTAGAATTTACTGAAAAACCCGCATTACACGAATTGCACAGTGTAGTACATAGTATATGAGTGAGTTGCACTGAAAAACTTAGAATATAAGAAACGCACAGTGTAGTACATAGTATATGAGTGAGTTGCACTGAAAAACTTAGAATATAAGAAACGCACAGTGTAGTACATAGTATATGAGTGAGTTGAACTGAAAAACTTAGAATATAAGAAACGCACAGTGTAGTACATAGTATATGAGTGAGTTGCACTGAAAAACTTAGAATATAAGAAACGCACAGTGTAGTACATAGTATATGAGTGAGTTGCACTGAAAAACTTAGAATATAAGAAACGCACAGTGTAGTACATAGTATATGAGTGAGTTGCACTGAAAAACTTAGAATATAAGAAACGCACAGTGTAGTACATAGTATATGAGTGAGTTGCACTGAAAAACTTACAATATAAGAAACGCTCAGTGTAGTACATAGTATATGAGTGAGTTGCACTGAAAAACTTAGAATATAAGAAACGCACAGTGTAGTACATAGTATATGAGTGAGTTGCACTGAAAAACTTAGAATATAAGAAACGCACAGTGTAGTACATAGTATATGAGTGAGTTGCACTGAAAAACTTAGAATATAAGAAACGCACAGTATAGTACATAGTATATGAGTGAGTTGCACTGAAAAACTTAGAATATAAGAAACGCACAGTGTAGTACATAGTATATGAGTGAGTTGCACTGAAAAACTTAGAATATAAGAAACGCACAGTGTAGTACATAGTATAAGAGTGAGTTGCACTGAAAAACTTAGAATATAAGAAACGCACAGTGTAGTACATAGTATATGAGTGAGTTGCACTGAAAAACTTAGAATTTACTGAAAAACCCGCATTACACGAATTGCACAGTGTAGTACATAGTATATGAGTGAGTTCCAAAGAAAAACTTAGAATATAAGAAACGCACAGTGTAGTACATAGTATATGAGTGAGTTGCACTGAAAAACTTAGAATATAAGAAACGCACAGTGTAGTACATTGTATATGAGTGAGTTGCACTGAAAAACTTAGAATTTAAGAAACGCACAGTGTAGTACATAGTATATGAGTGAGTTGCACTGAAAAACTTAGAATATAAGAAACGCACAGTGTAGTACATAGTATATGAGTGAGTTGCACTGAAAAACTTAGAATATAAGAAACGCACAGTGTATAGTATATGAGTGAGTTGCACTGAAAAACTTAGAATATAAGAAACGCACAGTGTAGTACATAGTATATGAGTGAGTTGCACTGAAAAACTTAGAATATAAGAAACGCACAGTGTAGTACATAATATATGAGTGAGTTGCACTGAAAAACTTAGAATTTACTGAAAAACCCGCATTACACGAAATGCACAGTGTAGTACATAGTATATGAGTGAGATGCACTGAAAAACTTAGAATTTAAGAAACGCACAGTGTAGTACATAGTATATGAGTGAGTTGCACTGAAAAACTTAGAATATAAGAAACGCACAGTGTAGTACATAGTATATGAGTGAGTTGCACTGAAAAACTTAGAATATAAGAAACGCACAGTGTAGTACATAGTATAAGAGTGAGTTGCACTGAAAAACTTAGAATATAAGAAACGCACAGTGTAGTACATAGTATATGAGTGAGTTGCACTGAAAAACTTAGAATATAAGAATCGCACAGTGTAGTACATAGTATATGAGTGAGTTGCACTGAAAAACTTAGAATATAAGAAACGCACAGTGTAATACATAGTATATGAGTGAGTTGCACTGAAAAACTTAGAATATAAGAAACGCACAGTGTAGTACATAGTATATGAGTGAGTTGCACTGAAAAACTTAGAATTTACTGAAAAACCCGCATTACACGAATTGCACAGTGTAGTACATAGTATATGAGTGAGTTGCACTGAAAAACTTAGAATATAAGAAACGCACAGTGTAGTACATAGTATATGAGTGAGTTGCACTGAAAAACTTAGAATATAAGAAACGCACAGTGTAGTACATAGTATATGAGTGAGTTGCACTGAAAAACTTAGAATATAAGAAACGCACAGTGTAGTACATAGTATATGAGTGAGTTGAACTGAAAAACTTAGAATATAAGAAACGCACAGTGTAGTACATAGTATATGAGTGAGTTGCACTGAAAAACTTAGAATATAAGAAACGCACAGTGTAGTACATAGTATATGAGTGAGTTGCACTGAAAAACTTAGAATATAAGAAACGCACAGTGTAGTACATAGTATATGAGTGAGTTGCACTGAAAAACTTAGAATATAAGAAACGCACAGTGTAGTACATAGTATATGAGTGAGTTGCACTGAAAAACTTAGAATATAAGAAACGCTCAGTGTAGTACATAGTATATGAGTGAGTTGCACTGAAAAACTTAGAATATAAGAAACGCACAGTGTAGTACATAGTATATGAGTGAGTTGCACTGAAAAACTTAGAATATAAGAAACGCACAGTGTAGTACATAGTATATGAGTGAGTTGCACTGAAAAACTTAGAATATAAGAAACGCACAGTATAGTACATAGTATATGAGTGAGTTGCACTGAAAAACTTAGAATATAAGAAACGCACAGTGTAGTACATAGTATATGAGTGAGTTGCACTGAAAAACTTAGAATATAAGAAACGCACAGTGTAGTACATAGTATAAGAGTGAGTTGCACTGAAAAACTTAGAATATAAGAAACGCACAGTGTAGTACATAGTATATGAGTGAGTTGCACTGAAAAACTTAGAATTTACTGAAAAACCCGCATTACACGAATTGCACAGTGTAGTACATAGTATATGAGTGAGTTCCAAAGAAAAACTTAGAATATAAGAAACGCACAGTGTAGTACATAGTATATGAGTGAGTTGCATTGAAAAACTTAGAATATAAGAAACGCACAGTGTAGTACATTGTATATGAGTGAGTTGCACTGAAAAACTTAGAATTTAAGAAACGCACAGTGTAGTACATAGTATATGAGTGAGTTGCACTGAAAAACTTAGAATATAAGAAACGCACAGTGTAGTACATAGTATATGAGTGAGTTGCACTGAAAAACTTAGAATATAAGAAACGCACAGTGTATAGTATATGAGTGAGTTGCACTGAAAAACTTAGAATATAAGAAACGCACAGTGTAGTACATAGTATATGAGTGAGTTCCACTGAAAAACTTAGAATATAAGAAACGCACAGTGTAGTACATAATATATGAGTGAGTTGCACTGAAAAACTTAGAATTTACTGAAAAACCCGCATTACACGAAATGCACAGTGTAGTACATAGTATATGAGTGAGATGCACTGAAAAACTTAGAATTTAAGAAACGCACAGTGTAGTACATAGTATATGAGTGAGTTGCACTGAAAAACTTAGAATATAAGAAACGCACAGTGTAGTACATAGTATATGAGTGAGTTGCACTGAAAAACTTAGAATATAAGAAACGCACAGTGTAGTACATAGTATAAGAGTGAGTTGCACTGAAAAACTTAGAATATAAGAAACGCACAGTGTAGTACATAGTATATGAGTGAGTTGCACTGAAAAACTTAGAATATAAGAATCGCACAGTGTAGTACATAGTATATGAGTGAGTTGCACTGAAAAACTTAGAATATAAGAAACGCACAGTGTAGTACATAGTATATGAGTGAGTTGCACTGAAAAACTTAGAATATAAGAAACGCTCAGTGTAGTACATAGTATATGAGTGAGTTGCACTGAAAAACTTAGAATATAAGAAACGCACAGTGTAGTACATAGTATATGAGTGAGTTGCACTGAAAAACTTAGAATATAAGAAACGCACAGTGTAGTACATAGTATATGAGTGAGTTGCACTGAAAAACTTAGAATATAAGAAACGCACAGTATAGTACATAGTATATGAGTGAGTTGCACTGAAAAACTTAGAATATAAGAAACGCACAGTGTAGTACATAGTATATGAGTGAGTTGCACTGAAAAACTTAGAATATAAGAAACGCACAGTGTAGTACATAGTATAAGAGTGAGTTGCACTGAAAAACTTAGAATATAAGAAACGCACAGTGTAGTACATAGTATATGAGTGAGTTGCACTGAAAAACTTAGAATTTACTGAAAAACCCGCATTACACGAATTGCACAGTGTAGTACATAGTATATGAGTGAGTTCCAAAGAAAAACTTAGAATATAAGAAACGCACAGTGTAGTACATAGTATATGAGTGAGTTGCACTGAAAAACTTAGAATATAAGAAACGCACAGTGTAGTACATTGTATATGAGTGAGTTGCACTGAAAAACTTAGAATTTAAGAAACGCACAGTGTAGTACATAGTATATGAGTGAGTTGCACTGAAAAACTTAGAATATAAGAAACGCACAGTGTAGTACATAGTATATGAGTGAGTTGCACTGAAAAACTTAGAATATAAGAAACGCACAGTGTATAGTATATGAGTGAGTTGCACTGAAAAACTTAGAATATAAGAAACGCACAGTGTAGTACATAGTATATGAGTGAGTTCCACTGAAAAACTTAGAATATAAGAAACGCACAGTGTAGTACATAATATATGAGTGAGTTGCACTGAAAAACTTAGAATTTACTGAAAAACCCGCATTACACGAAATGCACAGTGTAGTACATAGTATATGAGTGAGATGCACTGAAAAACTTAGAATTTAAGAAACGCACAGTGTAGTACATAGTATATGAGTGAGTTGCACTGAAAAACTTAGAATATAAGAAACGCACAGTGTAGTACATAGTATATGAGTGAGTTGCACTGAAAAACTTAGAATATAAGAAACGCACAGTGTAGTACATAGTATAAGAGTGAGTTGCACTGAAAAACTTAGAATATAAGAAACGCACAGTGTAGTACATAGTATATGAGTGAGTTGCACTGAAAAACTTAGAATATAAGAATCGCACAGTGTAGTACATAGTATATGAGTGAGTTGCACTGAAAAACTTAGAATATAAGAAACGCACAGTGTAGTACATTGTATATGAGTGAGTTGCACTGAAAAACTTAGAATATAAGAAACGCACAGTGTAGTACATAGTATATGAGTGAGTTGCACTGAAAAACTTAGAATATAAGAAACGCACAGTGTAGTACATAGTATATGAGTGAGTTGCACTGAAAAACTTAGAATATAAGAAACGCACAGTGTAGTACATAGTATATGAGTGAGTTGCACTGAAAAACTTAGAATATAAGAAACGCACAGTGTAGTACATAGTATATGAGTGAGTTGCACTGAAAAACTTAGAATATAAGAAACGCACAGTGTAGTACATAGTATATGAGTGAGTTGCACTGAAAAACTTAGAATATAAGAAACGCACAGTGTAGTACGTAGTATATGAGTGAGTTGCACTGAAAAACTTAGAATTTAGAGAAACGCACAGTGTAGTACATAGTATATGAGTGAGTTGCACTGAAAAACTTAGAATTTAGAGAAACGCACAGTGTAGTACATAGTATATGAGTGAGTTGCACTGAAAAACTTAGAATATAAGAAACGCACAGTGTAGTACATAGTATATGAGTGAGTTGCACTGAAAAACTTAGAATATAAGAAACGCACAGTGTAGTACATAGTATATGAGTGAGTTGCACTGAAAAACTTAGAATTTACTGAAAAACCCGCATTACACGAAATGCACAGTGTAGTACATAGTATGAGTGAGTTGCACTGAAAAACTTAGAATATAAGAAACGCACAGTGTAGTACATAGTATATGAGTGAGTTGCACTGAAAAACTTAGAATATAAGAAACGCACAGTGTAGTACATAGTATATGAGTGAGTTGAACTGAAAAACTTAGAATATAAGAAACGCACAGTGTAGTACTTAGTATATGAGTGAGTTGCACTGAAAAACTTAGAATATAAGAAACGCACAGTGTAGTACATAGTATATGAGTGAGTTGCACTGAAAAACTTAGAATATAAGAAACGCACAGTGTAGTACATAGTATATGAGTGAGTTGCACTGAAAAACTTAGAATATAAGAAACGCACAGTGTAGTACATAGTATATGAGTGAGTTGCACTGAAAAACTTAGAATATAAGAAACGCACAGTGTAGTACATAGTATATGAGTGAGTTGCACTGAAAAACTTAGAATTTAAGAAACGCACAGTGTAGTACATAGTATATGAGTGAGTTGCACTGAAAAACTTAGAATATAAGAAACGCACAGTGTAGTACAAAGTATATGAGTGAGTTGCACTGAAAACCTTAGAATATAAGAAACGCACAGTGTAGTACATAGTATATGAGTGAGTTGCACTGAAAAACTTAGAATTTACTGAAAAACCCGCATTACACGAAATGCACAGTGTAGTACATATTATATGAGTGAGTTGCACTGAAAAACTTAGAATATAAGAAAAGCACAGTGTAGTGCATAGTATATGAGTGAGTTGCACTGAAAAACTTAGAATATAAGAAACGCACAGTGTAGTACATAGTATATGAGTGAGTTGCACTGAAAAACTTAGAATATAAGAAACGGACAGTGTAGTACATAGTATACGAGTGAGTTGCACTGAAAAACTTAGAATATAAGAAACGCACAGTGTAGTACATAGTATATGAGTGAGTTGCACTGAAAAACTTAGAATATAAGAAACGCACAGTGTAGTACATAGTATATGAGTGAGTTGCACTGAAAAACTTAGAATATAAGAAACGCACAGTGTAGTACATAGTATATGAGTGAGTTGCACTGAAAAACTTAGAATATAAGAAACGCACAGTGTAGTACATAGTATATGAGTGAGTTGCACTGAAAAACTTAGAATATAAGAAACGCACAGTGTAGTACATAGTATATGAGTGAGTTGCACTGAAAAACTTAGAATATAAGAAACGCACAGTGTAGTACATAGTATATGAGTGAGTTGCACTGAAAAACTTAGAATTTAGAGAAACGCACAGTGTAGTACATAGTATATGAGTGAGTTGCACTGAAAAACTTAGAATTTAGAGAAACGCACAGTGTAGTACATAGTATATGAGTGAGTTGCACTGAAAAACTTAGAATATAAGAAACGCACAGTGTAGTACATAGTATATGAGTGAGTTGCACTGAAAAACTTAGAATATAAGAAACGCACAGTGTAGTACATTGTATATGAGTGAGTTGCACTGAAAAACTTAGAATTTAAGAAACACACAGTGTAGTACATAGTATATGAGTGAGTTGCACTGAAAAACTTAGAATATAAGAAACGCACAGTGTAGTACATAGTATATGAGTGAGTTGCACTGAAAAACTTAGAATATAAGAAACGCACAGTGTAGTACATAGTATATGAGTGAGTTGCACTGAAAAACTTAGAATATAAGAAACGCACAGTGTATAGTATATGAGTGAGTTGCACTGAAAAAACTTAGAATATAAGAAACGCACAGTGTAGTACATAGTATATGAGTGAGTTGCACTGAAAAACTTAGAATATAAGAAACGCACAGTGTAGTACATAGTATATGAGTGAGTTGCACTGAAAAACTTAGAATATAAGAAACGCACAGTGTAGTACATAGTATATGAGTGAGTTGCACTGAAAAACTTAGAGTATAAGAAACGCACAGTGTAGTACATAGTATATGAGTGAGTTGCACTGAAAAACTTAGAATATAAGAAACGCACAGTGTAGTACATAGTATATGAGTGAGTTGCACTGAAAAACTTAGAATATAAGAAACGCACAGTGTAGTACATAGTATATGAGTGAGTTGCACTGAAAAACTTAGAATTTAGAGAAACGCACAGTGTAGTACATAGTATATGAGTGAGTTGCACTGAAAAACTTAGAATTTAGAGAAACGCACAGTGTAGTACATAGTATATGAGTGAGTTGCACTGAAAAACTTAGAATATAAGAAACGCACAGTGTAGTACATAGTATATGAGTGAGTTGCACAGAAAAACTTAGAATATAAGAAACGCACAGTGTAGTACATTGTATATGAGTGAGTTGCACTGAAAAACTTAGAATTTAAGAAACGCACACTGTAGTACATAGTATATGAGTGAGTTGCACTGAAAAACTTAGAATATAAGAAACGCACAGTGTAGTACATAGTATATGAGTGAGTTGCACTGAAAAACTTAGAATATAAGAAACGCACAGTGTAGTACATAGTATATGAGTGAGTTGCACTGAAAAACTTAGAATATAAGAAACGCACAGTGTATAGTATATGAGTGAGTTGCACTGAAAAACTTAGAATATAAGAAACGCACAGTGTAGTACATAGTATATGAGTGAGTTCCACTGAAAAACTTAGAATATAAGAAACGCACAGTGTAGTACATAATATATGAGTGAGTTGCACTGAAAAACTTAGAATTTACTGAAAAACCCACATTACACGAAATGCACAGTGTAGTACATAGTATATGAGTGAGATGCACTGAAAAACTTAGAATATAAGAAACGCACAGTGTAGTACATAGTATATGAGTGAGTTGCACTGAAAAACTTAGAATATAAGAAACGCACAGTGTAATAGATAGTATATGAGTGAGTTGCACTGAAAAACTTAGAATATAAGAAACGCACAGTGTAGTACATAGTATAAGAGTGAGTTGCACTGAAAAACTTAGAATATAAGAAACGCACAGTGTAGTACATAGTATATGAGTGAGTTGAACTGAAAAACTTAGAATATAAGAAACGCACAGTGTAGTACATAGTATATGAGTGAGTTGCACTGAAAAACTTAGAATATAAGAAACGCACAGTGTAGTACATAGTATATGAGTGAGTTGCACTGAAAAACTTAGAATATAAGAAACGCACAGTGTAGTACATAGTATATGAGTGAGTTGCACTGAAAAACTTAGAATATAAGAAACGCACAGTGTAGTACATAGTATATGAGTGAGTTGCACTGAAAAACTTAGAATATAAGAAACGCACAGTGTAGTACATAGTATATGAGTGAGTTGCACTGAAAAACTTAGAATATAAGAAACGCACAGTGTAGTACATAGTATATGAGTGAGTTGCACTGAAAAACTTAGAATATAAGAAACGCACAGTGTAGTACATAGTATATGAGTGAGTTGTACTGAAAAACTTAGAATATAAGAAACGCACAGTATAGTACATAGTATATGAGTGAGTTGCACTGAAAAACTTAGAATTTAAGAAACGCACAGTGTAGTACATAGTATATGAGTGAGTTGCACTGAAAACTTAGAATTTAAGAAACGCACAGTGTAGTACAAAGTATAAGAGTGAGTTGCACTGAAAAACTTAGAATATAAGAAACGCACAGTGTAGTTCATAGTATATGAGTGAGTTGCACTGAAAAACTTAGAATATAAGAAACGCACAGTGTAGTACATAGTATATGAGTGAGTTGCACTGAAAAACTTAGAATATAAGAAACGCACAGTGTAGTACATAGTATATGAGTGAGTTGCACTGAAAAACTTAGAATTTACTGAAAAACCCGCATTACACGAAATGCACAGTGTAGTACATAGTATATGAGTGAGTTGCACTGAAAAACTTAGAATATAAGAAACGCACAGTGTAGTACATAGTATATGAGTGAGTTGCACTGAAAAACTTAGAATATAAGAAACGCACAGTGTAGTACATAGTATAAGAGTGAGTTGCACTGAAAAACTTAGAATATAAGAAACGCACAGTGTAGTACATAGTATATGAGTGAGTTGCACTGAAAAACTTAGAATTTACTGAAAAACCCGCATTACACGAATTGCACAGTGTAGTACATAGTATATGAGTGAGTTGCACTGAAAAACTTAGAATATAAGAAACGCACAGTGTAGTACATAGTATATGAGTGAGTTGCACTGAAAAACTTAGAATATAAGAAACGCACAGTGTAGTACATAGTATATGAGTGAGTTGAACTGAAAAACTTAGAATATAAGAAACGCACAGTGTAGTACATAGTATATGAGTGAGTTGCACTGAAAAACTTAGAATATAAGAAACGCACAGTGTAGTACATAGTATATGAGTGAGTTGCACTGAAAAACTTAGAATATAAGAAACGCACAGTGTAGTACATAGTATATGAGTGAGTTGCACTGAAAAACTTAGAATATAAGAAACGCACAGTGTAGTACATAGTATATGAGTGAGTTGCACTGAAAAACTTAGAATATAAGAAACGCTCAGTGTAGTACATAGTATATGAGTGAGTTGCACTGAAAAACTTAGAATATAAGAAACGCACAGTGTAGTACATAGTATATGAGTGAGTTGCACTGAAAAACTTAGAATATAAGAAACGCACAGTGTAGTACATAATATATGAGTGAGTTGCACTGAAAAACTTAGAATAAAAGAAACGCACAGTATAGTACATAGTATATGAGTGAGTTGCACTGAAAAACTTAGAATATAAGAAACGCACAGTGTAGTACATAGTATATGAGTGAGTTGCACAGAAAAACTTAGAATATAAGAAACGCACAGTGTAGTACATTGTATATGAGTGAGTTGCACTGAAAAACTTAGAATTTAAGAAACGCACAGTGTAGTACATAGTATATGAGTGAGTTGCACTGAAAAACTTAGAATATAAGAAACGCACAGTGTAGTACATAGTATATGAGTGAGTTGCACTGAAAAACTTAGAATATAAGAAACGCACAGTGTAGTACATAGTATATGAGTGAGTTGCACTGAAAAACTTAGAATATAAGAAACGCACAGTGTATAGTATATGAGTGAGTTGCACTGAAAAACTTAGAATATAAGAAACGCACAGTGTAGTACATAGTATATGAGTGAGTTCCACTGAAAAACTTAGAATATAAGAAACGCACAGTGTATTACATAATATATGAGTGAGTTGCACTGAAAAACTTAGAATTTACTGAAAAACCCACATTACACGAAATGCACAGTGTAGTACATAGTATATGAGTGAGATGCACTGAAAAACTTAGAATATAAGAAACGCACAGTGTAGTACATAGTATATGAGTGAGTTGCACTGAAAAACTTAGAATTTAGAGAAACGCACAGTGTAGTACATAGTATATGAGTGAGTTGCACTGAAAAACTTAGAATTTAGAGAAACGCACAGTGTAGTACATAGTATATGAGTGAGTTGCACTGAAAAACTTAGAATATAAGAAACGCACAGTGTAGTACATAGTATATGAGTGAGTTGCACTGAAAAACTTAGAATATAAGAAACGCACAGTGTAGTACATTGTATATGAGTGAGTTGCACTGAAAAACTTAGAATTTAAGAAACGCACAGTGTAGTACATAGTATATGAGTGAGTTGCACTGAAAAACTTAGAATATAAGAAACGCACAGTGTAGTACATAGTATATGAGTGAGTTGCACTGAAAAACTTAGAATATAAGAAACGCACAGTGTAGTACATAGTATATGAGTGAGTTGCACTGAAAAACTTAGAATATAAGAAACGCACAGTGTATAGTATATGAGTGAGTTGCACTGAAAAAACTTAGAATATAAGAAACGCACAGTGTAGTACATAGTATATGAGTGAGTTGCACTGAAAAACTTAGAATATAAGAAACGCACAGTGTAGTACATAGTATATGAGTGAGTTGCACTGAAAAACTTAGAATATAAGAAACGCACAGTGTAGTACATAGTATATGAGTGAGTTGCACTGAAAAACTTAGAGTATAAGAAACGCACAGTGTAGTACATAGTATATGAGTGAGTTGCACTGAAAAACTTAGAATATAAGAAACGCACAGTGTAGTACATAGTATATGAGTGAGTTGCACTGAAAAACTTAGAATATAAGAAACGCACAGTGTAGTACATAGTATATGAGTGAGTTGCACTGAAAAACTTAGAATTTAGAGAAACGCACAGTGTAGTACATAGTATATGAGTGAGTTGCACTGAAAAACTTAGAATTTAGAGAAACGCACAGTGTAGTACATAGTATATGAGTGAGTTGCACTGAAAAACTTAGAATATAAGAAACGCACAGTGTAGTACATAGTATATGAGTGAGTTGCACAGAAAAACTTAGAATATAAGAAACGCACAGTGTAGTACATTGTATATGAGTGAGTTGCACTGAAAAACTTAGAATTTAAGAAACGCACACTGTAGTACATAGTATATGAGTGAGTTGCACTGAAAAACTTAGAATATAAGAAACGCACAGTGTAGTACATAGTATATGAGTGAGTTGCACTGAAAAACTTAGAATATAAGAAACGCACAGTGTAGTACATAGTATATGAGTGAGTTGCACTGAAAAACTTAGAATATAAGAAACGCACAGTGTATAGTATATGAGTGAGTTGCACTGAAAAACTTAGAATATAAGAAACGCACAGTGTAGTACATAGTATATGAGTGAGTTCCACTGAAAAACTTAGAATATAAGAAACGCACAGTGTAGTACATAATATATGAGTGAGTTGCACTGAAAAACTTAGAATTTACTGAAAAACCCACATTACACGAAATGCACAGTGTAGTACATAGTATATGAGTGAGATGCACTGAAAAACTTAGAATATAAGAAACGCACAGTGTAGTACATAGTATATGAGTGAGTTGCACTGAAAAACTTAGAATATAAGAAACGCACAGTGTAATAGATAGTATATGAGTGAGTTGCACTGAAAAACTTAGAATATAAGAAACGCACAGTGTAGTACATAGTATAAGAGTGAGTTGCACTGAAAAACTTAGAATATAAGAAACGCACAGTGTAGTACATAGTATATGAGTGAGTTGAACTGAAAAACTTAGAATATAAGAAACGCACAGTGTAGTACATAGTATATGAGTGAGTTGCACTGAAAAACTTAGAATATAAGAAACGCACAGTGTAGTACATAGTATATGAGTGAGTTGCACTGAAAAACTTAGAATATAAGAAACGCACAGTGTAGTACATAGTATATGAGTGAGTTGCACTGAAAAACTTAGAATATAAGAAACGCACAGTGTAGTACATAGTATATGAGTGAGTTGCACTGAAAAACTTAGAATATAAGAAACGCACAGTGTAGTACATAGTATATGAGTGAGTTGCACTGAAAAACTTAGAATATAAGAAACGCACAGTGTAGTACATAGTATATGAGTGAGTTGCACTGAAAAACTTAGAATATAAGAAACGCACAGTGTAGTACATAGTATATGAGTGAGTTGTACTGAAAAACTTAGAATATAAGAAACGCACAGTATAGTACATAGTATATGAGTGAGTTGCACTGAAAAACTTAGAATTTAAGAAACGCACAGTGTAGTACATAGTATATGAGTGAGTTGCACTGAAAACTTAGAATTTAAGAAACGCACAGTGTAGTACAAAGTATAAGAGTGAGTTGCACTGAAAAACTTAGAATATAAGAAACGCACAGTGTAGTTCATAGTATATGAGTGAGTTGCACTGAAAAACTTAGAATATAAGAAACGCACAGTGTAGTACATAGTATATGAGTGAGTTGCACTGAAAAACTTAGAATATAAGAAACGCACAGTGTAGTACATAGTATATGAGTGAGTTGCACTGAAAAACTTAGAATTTACTGAAAAACCCGCATTACACGAAATGCACAGTGTAGTACATAGTATATGAGTGAGTTGCACTGAAAAACTTAGAATATAAGAAACGCACAGTGTAGTACATAGTATATGAGTGAGTTGCACTGAAAAACTTAGAATATAAGAAACGCACAGTGTAGTACATAGTATAAGAGTGAGTTGCACTGAAAAACTTAGAATATAAGAAACGCACAGTGTAGTACATAGTATATGAGTGAGTTGCACTGAAAAACTTAGAATTTACTGAAAAACCCGCATTACACGAATTGCACAGTGTAGTACATAGTATATGAGTGAGTTGCACTGAAAAACTTAGAATATAAGAAACGCACAGTGTAGTACATAGTATATGAGTGAGTTGCACTGAAAAACTTAGAATATAAGAAACGCACAGTGTAGTACATAGTATATGAGTGAGTTGAACTGAAAAACTTAGAATATAAGAAACGCACAGTGTAGTACATAGTATATGAGTGAGTTGCACTGAAAAACTTAGAATATAAGAAACGCACAGTGTAGTACATAGTATATGAGTGAGTTGCACTGAAAAACTTAGAATATAAGAAACGCACAGTGTAGTACATAGTATATGAGTGAGTTGCACTGAAAAACTTAGAATATAAGAAACGCACAGTGTAGTACATAGTATATGAGTGAGTTGCACTGAAAAACTTAGAATATAAAAAACGCTCAGTGTAGTACATAGTATATGAGTGAGTTGCACTGAAAAACTTAGAATATAAGAAACGCACAGTGTAGTACATAGTATATGAGTGAGTTGCACTGAAAAACTTAGAATATAAGAAACGCACAGTGTAGTACATAATATATGAGTGAGTTGCACTGAAAAACTTAGAATAAAAGAAACGCACAGTATAGTACATAGTATATGAGTGAGTTGCACTGAAAAACTTAGAATATAAGAAACGCACAGTGTAGTACATAGTATATGAGTGAGTTGCACAGAAAAACTTAGAATATAAGAAACGCACAGTGTAGTACATTGTATATGAGTGAGTTGCACTGAAAAACTTAGAATTTAAGAAACGCACAGTGTAGTACATAGTATATGAGTGAGTTGCACTGAAAAACTTAGAATATAAGAAACGCACAGTGTAGTACATAGTATATGAGTGAGTTGCACTGAAAAACTTAGAATATAAGAAACGCACAGTGTAGTACATAGTATATGAGTGAGTTGCACTGAAAAACTTAGAATATAAGAAACGCACAGTGTATAGTATATGAGTGAGTTGCACTGAAAAACTTAGAATATAAGAAACGCACAGTGTAGTACATAGTATATGAGTGAGTTCCACTGAAAAACTTAGAATATAAGAAACGCACAGTGTATTACATAATATATGAGTGAGTTGCACTGAAAAACTTAGAATTTACTGAAAAACCCACATTACACGAAATGCACAGTGTAGTACATAGTATATGAGTGAGATGCACTGAAAAACTTAGAATATAAGAAACGCACAGTGTAGTACATAGTATATGAGTGAGTTGCACTGAAAAACTTAGAATATAAGAAACGCACAGTGTAATAGATAGTATATGAGTGAGTTGCACTGAAAAACTTAGAATATAAGAAACGCACAGTGTAGTACATAGTATAAGAGTGAGTTGCACTGAAAAACTTAGAATATAAGAAACGCACAGTGTAGTACATAGTATATGAGTGAGTTGAACTGAAAAACTTAGAATATAAGAAACGCACAGTGTAGTACATAGTATATGAGTGAGTTGCACTGAAAAACTTAGAATATAAGAAACGCACAGTGTAGTACATAGTATATGAGTGAGTTGCACTGAAAAACTTAGAATATAAGAAACGCACAGTGTAGTACATAGTATATGAGTGAGTTGCACTGAAAAACTTAGAATATAAGAAACGCACAGTGTAGTACATAGTATATGAGTGAGTTGCACTGAAAAACTTAGAATATAAGAAACGCACAGTGTAGTACATAGTATATGAGTGAGTTGCACTGAAAAACTTAGAATATAAGAAACGCACAGTGTAGTACATAGTATATGAGTGAGTTGCACTGAAAAACTTAGAATATAAGAAACGCACAGTGTAGTACATAGTATATGAGTGAGTTGCACTGAAAAACTTAGAATATAAGAAACGCACAGTATAGTACATAGTATATGAGTGAGTTGCACTGAAAAACTTAGAATTTAAGAAACGCACAGTGTAGTACATAGTATATGAGTGAGTTGCACTGAAAACTTAGAATTTAAGAAACGCACAGTGTAGTACAAAGTATAAGAGTGAGTTGCACTGAAAAACTTAGAATATAAGAAACGCACAGTGTAGTTCATAGTATATGAGTGAGTTGCACTGAAAAACTTAGAATATAAGAAACGCACAGTGTAGTACATAGTATATGAGTGAGTTGCACTGAAAAACTTAGAATATAAGAAACGCACAGTGTAGTACATAGTATATGAGTGAGTTGCACTGAAAAACTTAGAATTTACTGAAAAACCCGCATTACACGAAATGCACAGTGTAGTACATAGTATATGAGTGAGTTGCACTGAAAAACTTAGAATATAAGAAACGCACAGTGTAGTACATAGTATATGAGTGAGTTGCACTGAAAAACTTAGAATATAAGAAACGCACAGTGTAGTACATAGTATAAGAGTGAGTTGCACTGAAAAACTTAGAATATAAGAAACGCACAGTGTAGTACATAGTATATGAGTGAGTTGCACTGAAAAATTTAGAATTTACTGAAAAACCCGCATTACACGAATTGCACAGTGTAGTACATAGTATATGAGTGAGTTGCACTGAAAAACTTAGAATTTAAGAAACGCACAGTGTAGAACATAGTATATGAGTGAGTTGCACTGAAAAACTTAGAATATAAGAAACGCACAGTGTAGTACATAGTATATGAGTGAGTTGCACTGAAAAACTTAGAATATAAGAAACGCACAGTGTAGTACATAGTATATGAGTGAGTTGCACTGAAAAACTTAGAATATAAGAAACGCACAGTGTATAGTATATGAGTGAGTTGCACTGAAAAACTTAGAATATAAGAAACGCACAGTGTAGTACATAGTATATGAGTGAGTTCCACTGAAAAACTTAGAATATAAGAAACGCACAGTGTAGTACATAATATATGAGTGAGTTGCACTGAAAAACTTAGAATTTACTGAAAAACCCACATTACACGAAATGCACAGTGTAGTACATAGTATATGAGTGAGATGCACTGAAAAACTTAGAATATAAGAAACGCACAGTGTAGTACATAGTATATGAGTGAGTTGCACTGAAAAACTTAGAATATAAGAAACGCACAGTGTAATACATAGTATATGAGTGAGTTGCACTGAAAAACTTAGAATATAAGAAACGCACAGTGTAGTACATAGTATATGAGTGAGTTGCACTGAAAAACTTAGAATTTACTGAAAAACCCGCATTACACGAATTGCACAGTGTAGTACATAGTATATGAGTGAGTTGCACTGAAAAACTTAGAATATAAGAAACGCACAGTGTAGTACATAGTATATGAGTGAGTTGCACTGAAAAACTTAGAATATAAGAAACGCACAGTGTAGTACATAGTATATGAGTGAGTTGAACTGAAAAACTTAGAATATAAGAAACGCACAGTGTAGTACATAGTATATGAGTGAGTTGCACTGAAAAACTTAGAATATAAGAAACGCACAGTGTAGTACATAGTATATGAGTGAGTTGCACTGAAAAACTTAGAATATAAGAAACGCACAGTGTAGTACATAGTATATGAGTGAGTTGCACTGAAAAACTTAGAATATAAGAAACGCACAGTGTAGTACATAGTATATGAGTGAGTTGCACTGAAAAACTTACAATATAAGAAACGCTCAGTGTAGTACATAGTATATGAGTGAGTTGCACTGAAAAACTTAGAATATAAGAAACGCACAGTGTAGTACATAGTATATGAGTGAGTTGCACTGAAAAACTTAGAATATAAGAAACGCACAGTGTAGTACATAGTATATGAGTGAGTTGCACTGAAAAACTTAGAATATAAGAAACGCACAGTATAGTACATAGTATATGAGTGAGTTGCACTGAAAAACTTAGAATATAAGAAACGCACAGTGTAGTACATAGTATATGAGTGAGTTGCACTGAAAAACTTAGAATATAAGAAACGCACAGTGTAGTACATAGTATAAGAGTGAGTTGCACTGAAAAACTTAGAATATAAGAAACGCACAGTGTAGTACATAGTATATGAGTGAGTTGCACTGAAAAACTTAGAATTTACTGAAAAACCCGCATTACACGAATTGCACAGTGTAGTACATAGTATATGAGTGAGTTCCAAAGAAAAACTTAGAATATAAGAAACGCACAGTGTAGTACATAGTATATGAGTGAGTTGCACTGAAAAACTTAGAATATAAGAAACGCACAGTGTAGTACATTGTATATGAGTGAGTTGCACTGAAAAACTTAGAATTTAAGAAACGCACAGTGTAGTACATAGTATATGAGTGAGTTGCACTGAAAAACTTAGAATATAAGAAACGCACAGTGTAGTACATAGTATATGAGTGAGTTGCACTGAAAAACTTAGAATATAAGAAACGCACAGTGTAGTACATAGTATATGAGTGAGTTGCACTGAAAAACTTAGAATATAAGAAACGCACAGTGTAGTACATAGTATATGAGTGAGTTGCACTGAAAAACTTAGAATATAAGAAACGCACAGTGTAGTACATAATATATGAGTGAGTTGCACTGAAAAACTTAGAATTTACTGAAAAACCCGCATTACACGAAATGCACAGTGTAGTACATAGTATATGAGTGAGATGCACTGAAAAACTTAGAATTTAAGAAACGCACAGTGTAGTACATAGTATATGAGTGAGTTGCACTGAAAAACTTAGAATATAAGAAACGCACAGTGTAGTACATAGTATATGAGTGAGTTGCACTGAAAAACTTAGAATATAAGAAACGCACAGTGTAGTACATAGTATAAGAGTGAGTTGCACTGAAAAACTTAGAATATAAGAAACGCACAGTGTAGTACATAGTATATGAGTGAGTTGCACTGAAAAACTTAGAATATAAGAATCGCACAGTGTAGTACATAGTATATGAGTGAGTTGCACTGAAAAACTTAGAATATAAGAAACGCACAGTGTAATACATAGTATATGAGTGAGTTGCACTGAAAAACTTAGAATATAAGAAACGCACAGTGTAGTACATAGTATATGAGTGAGTTGCACTGAAAAACTTAGAATTTACTGAAAAACCCGCATTACACGAATTGCACAGTGTAGTACATAGTATATGAGTGAGTTGCACTGAAAAACTTAGAATATAAGAAACGCACAGTGTAGTACATAGTATATGAGTGAGTTGCACTGAAAAACTTAGAATATAAGAAACGCACAGTGTAGTACATAGTATATGAGTGAGTTGCACTGAAAAACTTAGAATATAAGAAACGCACAGTGTAGTACATAGTATATGAGTGAGTTGAACTGAAAAACTTAGAATATAAGAAACGCACAGTGTAGTACATAGTATATGAGTGAGTTGCACTGAAAAACTTAGAATATAAGAAACGCACAGTGTAGTACATAGTATATGAGTGAGTTGCACTGAAAAACTTAGAATATAAGAAACGCACAGTGTAGTACATAGTATATGAGTGAGTTGCACTGAAAAACTTAGAATATAAGAAACGCACAGTGTAGTACATAGTATATGAGTGAGTTGCACTGAAAAACTTAGAATATAAGAAACGCTCAGTGTAGTACATAGTATATGAGTGAGTTGCACTGAAAAACTTAGAATATAAGAAACGCACAGTGTAGTACATAGTATATGAGTGAGTTGCACTGAAAAACTTAGAATATAAGAAACGCACAGTGTAGTACATAGTATATGAGTGAGTTGCACTGAAAAACTTAGAATATAAGAAACGCACAGTATAGTACATAGTATATGAGTGAGTTGCACTGAAAAACTTAGAATATAAGAAACGCACAGTGTAGTACATAGTATATGAGTGAGTTGCACTGAAAAACTTAGAATATAAGAAACGCACAGTGTAGTACATAGTATAAGAGTGAGTTGCACTGAAAAACTTAGAATATAAGAAACGCACAGTGTAGTACATAGTATATGAGTGAGTTGCACTGAAAAACTTAGAATTTACTGAAAAACCCGCATTACACGAATTGCACAGTGTAGTACATAGTATATGAGTGAGTTCCAAAGAAAAACTTAGAATATAAGAAACGCACAGTGTAGTACATAGTATATGAGTGAGTTGCACTGAAAAACTTAGAATATAAGAAACGCACAGTGTAGTACATTGTATATGAGTGAGTTGCACTGAAAAACTTAGAATTTAAGAAACGCACAGTGTAGTACATAGTATATGAGTGAGTTGCACTGAAAAACTTAGAATATAAGAAACGCACAGTGTAGTACATAGTATATGAGTGAGTTGCACTGAAAAACTTAGAATATAAGAAACGCACAGTGTATAGTATATGAGTGAGTTGCACTGAAAAACTTAGAATATAAGAAACGCACAGTGTAGTACATAGTATATGAGTGAGTTCCACTGAAAAACTTAGAATATAAGAAACGCACAGTGTAGTACATAATATATGAGTGAGTTGCACTGAAAAACTTAGAATTTACTGAAAAACCCGCATTACACGAAATGCACAGTGTAGTACATAGTATATGAGTTAGATGCACTGAAAAACTTAGAATTTAAGAAACGCACAGTGTAGTACATAGTATATGAGTGAGTTGCACTGAAAAACTTAGAATATAAGAAACGCACAGTGTAGTACATAGTATATGAGTGAGTTGCACTGAAAAACTTAGAATATAAGAAACGCACAGTGTAGTACATAGTATAAGAGTGAGTTGCACTGAAAAACTTAGAATATAAGAAACGCACAGTGTAGTACATAGTATATGAGTGAGTTGCACTGAAAAACTTAGAATATAAGAATCGCACAGTGTAGTACATAGTATATGAGTGAGTTGCACTGAAAAACTTAGAATATAAGAAACGCACAGTGTAGTACATTGTATATGAGTGAGTTGCACTGAAAAACTTAGAATATAAGAAACGCACAGTGTAGTACATAGTATATGAGTGAGTTGCACTGAAAAACTTAGAATATAAGAAACGCACAGTGTAGTACATAGTATATGAGTGAGTTGCACTGAAAAACTTAGAATATAAGAAACGCACAGTGTAGTACATAGTATATGAGTGAGTTGCACTGAAAAACTTAGAATATAAGAAACGCACAGTGTAGTACATAGTATATGAGTGAGTTGCACTGAAAAACTTAGAATATAAGAAACGCACAGTGTAGTACATAGTATATGAGTGAGTTGCACTGAAAAACTTAGAATATAAGAAACGCACAGTGTAGTACGTAGTATATGAGTGAGTTGCACTGAAAAACTTAGAATTTAGAGAAACGCACAGTGTAGTACATAGTATATGAGTGAGTTGCACTGAAAAACTTAGAATTTAGAGAAACGCACAGTGTAGTACATAGTATATGAGTGAGTTGCACTGAAAAACTTAGAATATAAGAAACGCACAGTGTAGTACATAGTATATGAGTGAGTTGCACTGAAAAACTTAGAATATAAGAAACGCACAGTGTAGTACATAGTATATGAGTGAGTTGCACTGAAAAACTTAGAATTTACTGAAAAACCCGCATTACACGAAATGCACAGTGTAGTACATAGTATATGAGTGAGTTGCACTGAAAAACTTAGAATATAAGAAACGCACAGTGTAGTACATAGTATATGAGTGAGTTGCACTGAAAAACTTAGAATATAAGAAACGCACAGTGTAGTACATAGTATATGAGTGAGTTGAACTGAAAAACTTAGAATATAAGAAACGCACAGTGTAGTACTTAGTATATGAGTGAGTTGCACTGAAAAACTTAGAATATAAGAAACGCACAGTGTAGTACATAGTATATGAGTGAGTTGCACTGAAAAACTTAGAATATAAGAAACGCACAGTGTAGTACATAGTATATGAGTGAGTTGCACTGAAAAACTTAGAATATAAGAAACGCACAGTGTAGTACATAGTATATGAGTGAGTTGCACTGAAAAACTTAGAATATAAGAAACGCACAGTGTAGTACATAGTATATGAGTGAGTTGCACTGAAAAACTTAGAATTTAAGAAACGCACAGTGTAGTACATAGTATATGAGTGAGTTGCACTGAAAAACTTAGAATATAAGAAACGCACAGTGTAGTACAAAGTATATGAGTGAGTTGCACTGAAAAACTTAGAATATAAGAAACGCACAGTGTAGTACATAGTATATGAGTGAGTTGCACTGAAAAACTTAGAATTTACTGAAAAACCCGCATTACACGAAATGCACAGTGTAGTACATATTATATGAGTGAGTTGCACTGAAAAACTTAGAATATAAGAAAAGCACAGTGTAGTGCATAGTATATGAGTGAGTTGCACTGAAAAACTTAGAATATAAGAAACGCACAGTGTAGTACATAGTATATGAGTGAGTTGCACTGAAAAACTTAGAATATAAGAAACGGACAGTGTAGTACATAGTATACGAGTGAGTTGCACTGAAAAACTTAGAATATAAGAAACGCACAGTGTAGTACATAGTATATGAGTGAGTTGCACTGAAAAACTTAGAATATAAGAAACGCACAGTGTAGTACATAGTATATGAGTGAGTTGCACTGAAAAACTTAGAATATAAGAAACGCACAGTGTAGTACATAGTATATGAGTGAGTTGCACTGAAAAACTTAGAATATAAGAAACGCACAGTGTAGTACATAGTATATGAGTGAGTTGCACTGAAAAACTTAGAATATAAGAAACGCACAGTGTAGTACATAGTATATGAGTGAGTTGCACTGAAAAACTTAGAATATAAGAAACGCACAGTGTAGTACATAGTATATGAGTGAGTTGCACTGAAAAACTTAGAATTTAGAGAAACGCACAGTGTAGTACATAGTATATGAGTGAGTTGCACTGAAAAACTTAGAATTTAGAGAAACGCACAGTGTAGTACATAGTATATGAGTGAGTTGCACTGAAAAACTTAGAATATAAGAAACGCACAGTGTAGTACATAGTATATGAGTGAGTTGCACTGAAAAACTTAGAATATAAGAAACGCACAGTGTAGTACATTGTATATGAGTGAGTTGCACTGAAAAACTTAGAATTTAAGAAACGCACAGTGTAGTACATAGTATATGAGTGAGTTGCACT